>NC_092165.1:12349364-12649364 GCF_045791955.1 Oncorhynchus clarkii lewisi
ACCGGGTGTGCAGGGAACAAGACCAAACAAATGGTCTTATGAAAAATGTGAAAAATTGCGCGGCGATGGCTAGAAAGCCAGTGACGTCGACCGCCGAACGCCGCTCGAACAAGGAAAGGAGCCGACTTCGGCGGAAGTCGTGACACTTTTAAGTCATGTCCAATACCAGGAGTATCAAACTCCATTCTTTGAATGATGCTGTGTCTGCATGTATTTATTACAATTATACACGTCAACAGTGTTCACCAATCCTGGTCCTGGGACATCAATGGTTTTTATTTATTATTATTTTTTTAACCTTTATTTAACCAGGTAGGCCAGTTGAGAACAAGTTCTCATTTACAGCTACGACCTGGTTACACATTGTAACTATGCAATAGACTAGAAACATGAAGTCATTAAAGGCTGATTTGTAATTCATATATACATAAACAGAATTTAAAACAATGTACACTACACTTCCTATGCATCATGTAAATACTCTAAGCCCGGTTCATCTCAATATCTAATTCCCTTCATCTGCATTGATCTAAGGACACAGGATAGGTGTTGTATTTCATCAAATGAGAGACTTAATTTCAACCAGTAGAGAATGTGAAACGCTTCATTGAAAGAAATTCATTATCCAAGTGTTATAAATACATGCATTACAAATGTTATAATTGTAATATTATATTATAAATACAAGTTCAATCTGTACTTAAATGCACATCTGGTGTGCATTATATAAACAGAGGAAGAAAGACGAGGTAGGTAGAGAGGTGTGAGAGAGTGTAAAACACAGAAAGGGAAAGAGGTAAGAACAGAGGGGCAAGGAAGACAGCATATGATTAATGAATCACAGTGCAACCATAATATTCTCTCAGTTCATCACAATTACATAATAGTGTCTCTAGCAGTGTCTCCTAACAGCATTGGAACCCCAGCTGGCCCGAAGGTTATCTTAGTAGCGGGTGAGATGGCAATGACGGGACTGGGGGTTGGCATCCTCTTTCACATCAAAACATATCTGCAGACGAGAGACAGATGGAGAGAAAGATTAAGCCTTGTTCTCTTTTTATTCTAACATTGTCAGTCCTCATAATCATCAGTAGGTGAAATGCAAAACTGACCTTGGATCATTAACTCTGGGACAACTACATCTCTATCTGTATCTCAGTTAATAATAAATCACTTTAATAACACTTCCTGTTGACCCGACTAAGTTGGTCATGCCCTCTATGTGTCAGCCAGTTCAGATGCAGGGGGGGGGGGGGGGGGGGCCTGTTCACCTATCATCCAGAAGGCGAGGTCAGTGCAGGTGCATCAAAGCTGGGACCGAGAGACTGAAAAACAGCTTCTATCTCAATGCCATCAGACTGTTAAATAACCATCACTAGCCGGGTACCACCCGGTTTCTCAACCCTGCACCTTAGAGCCTGCAGCCCTATATAGATAGACATGGAATCACTGGCCACTTTAATAATGGAACACTAGTCACTTTAATAATGTTTACACACTGCTTCACTCTTTTCATATATACATATACACTGTATTATATGCTACTGTATTCTAGTCAATGCCACTCAGACATTGCTCATCCTAGATTTGTGTGTATTGTTGTGAATTATTAGATACTACTGCACTGTTGGAGCTAGGAATACAATAATTTTGCTACACCCGCAATAACATCTTCTAAAACAGTGTATGTGACCAATAACATTTGATTTGATTTGATAACCTAGAGGATTTAGGGAGAAGGGAGGAGAGAAAATATGGTAGTTATTGAGAAAATAATGTAGTTAAAGATAGTGTTCAACAGGAATCTGTGTGTGTGGTCTCACCTGGTGTCCACACTAAGTGGCTGCAGAGTACTTTATCAGGGATGCATGGCTTAAGCTGGATGCCACTATAGAGGTGAAAGGAACACCACACACTTTCCCTCTTTCTCACTTTTTCAATACGGTAGATTTAAAGGGTTATGCCAGGTGTACTCCCTGCCTGAATGAGATCAATTATGCCAACAAAGGGTATCATGCTCTGCTGCTGGTACATTGTAGAACAGATGTCCACAGGCAGAAAGTGTACAATGTAATAACGTGCAGTGTAGCTCAAAGCTATTGCTTTTGTTGTGTTGAACTTGATATACAGTTGTGTGTGAGTGAGGGGGGATTGTTTTAGTTTTTACTCAGTGAACGTTATTTTTGCACACATAGCCTTGTGCACTTGATCGGTCTTCTACAGTGGCCAATATAACAGAGCAGAAATAGATTGCCTGTTTGTTTCATTCTATTTCTACTTTAAGATATTTTTTTCCCACAAGTGCAATATTTGAACGTGTGTGGTCACAAGCGTTCTATTATAAAGGCATGGCTAACTGCAATATTAGTGTATTGTTAGTGTATTGTTTTTTTCTCTGGACTTGAGTGTCATTTGCAGTAAAGTCTAGGCAACAAATAACTATCGATTGCTTTCCTAATATATTTTAGCTGTGAGTTCAGTGGCGATTTTGGCATGTAAATCTTGGTGGGGCAAACCCCAAAAAATGTGCCATTAACAGGTGCCATTAATACAGGTAACGAGTGGAGGACAGAGGAGCCTCTTAAAGAAGAAGTTACAGGTCTGTGAGAGCCAGAAATCTTGCTTGTTTGTAGGTGACCAAATACTTATTTTCCACCATAATTTGCAAATAAATTCATAAAAAAAATCCTACAATGTGAATCTCATTTTGTCTGTCATAGTTGAAGTGTACCTATGATGAAAATTACAGGCCTCATATTTTTAAGAGGGAGAACTTGCACAATTGGTGGCTGACTAAATACTTTTTTGTCCCACTGTAGGGTGTCTAATTGTTCTACATTTTTTCAATATGGGTGACTCTTAAATGAGCCTGTTTTGTTTTTGTACAGACATCACCCTTCACTGAACAGCACCCTCACCTGAGAAGTAGAATGCAAAAGAAGAGAAACTGGGAATTGAACAACTGCAGTTGACATAGCTAAGTAAATGGAAGAATACTCTAATTTCAATGTGGATGAGCATTTGGTTGTGCTTAGTGTAGTCTATGGTGTTGCCAGGGAACAGCACCCTCTTTGTAGAAGTAGGAGGTGAAGATCTCCCGCACACAGATTGCATCCCGTGCTGCGTTGTTGGACCCCATCCTTGAAACATCCTGCAGAGCAGCAGACTTCTCCTCTGGCGCACGAGGGCGAGCTGCAGATCCCCTACTGGTCCTTGTGTCCATCATCATGAAGTTATGCAGGACACAGGTAGCCTTCACTCACCTGAAGTCTCCCAGGAGGTAGTCCCAGATGGCCCTGGTCATCCAACCTTGCAGTGCCCTACACGGTAACTGTAGGCAATCATTTTGAAGGTATCTGTAGGAATATGGAAGATCGTTTCATTATTAGACTTTTAATTCACCAGGTCATTGTGG
The DNA here is from genome assembly GCF_045791955.1 of Oncorhynchus clarkii lewisi. Classification (NCBI taxonomy): domain Eukaryota; kingdom Metazoa; phylum Chordata; class Actinopteri; order Salmoniformes; family Salmonidae; genus Oncorhynchus; species Oncorhynchus clarkii. The sequence continues at coordinate 12,352,780 of NC_092165.1, forward strand.
ATTACTAAAGTATAATATCCCTTATAACAAACCATGATAACATCGGATAGATAGATGCATGTGCACACACATGTACATGTGTAGCACGTGACAAGCAGGATCATATCCAGGATAGCATCACAAATGAATACATAAATACCACTTGAAGCTTGATGATGGGTTGATCAATTGAATCAGCTGTGTAGTATTAAGACCAGGACTGAGAACCACTGCTCTTCATTGGGACCTCTTCATCTACAGAGCAGCAAAGATTGTTTGTCACCAGAGCGTTTTACAGCATATTACTATTTACCTTGGAATAAATTCATGAAATGGAGAATGGATCAAACTATTTACCCATTACATTTATTATTTAACAAGGCAAGTTAGTTTAAGAACAAATTCTTATTTACATTGACGGCCTCCCCCAGCCAAACCTGGATGACGCTGGGCCAATTGTGCGCCGCCCTACGGGACACCCAACCACAGCCAGTTATGATACAGCTTGGATTCGGAACCAGGGTTTCTGTAGTGACGCCTCAAGCACTGAGATGCAGTGCCTTAGACCGCTGTGCCACTCGGGAGCCCCTAAAATAATTTTGTTCCTGGGTGGGCCAGACCTTCATACAAACTAAAGTGCACTATTAGCCTACCGCTGGCCAATCGGGTGGCTCAGATGACCGTGTCTGCAGTAACGTAGCAGGCATAAAGGAAAGATACTTTGCAAAGTGAGATGACAAAACGTTTAAAACCATGACTAGAGAGAGACTGTCAACTAATACAGCAAAGAGCTGCTGTTTATATGAGTGAGTTCATGTTTAAGTTCTTACTCAGCACTGTCAGCACTTTGTACTCAACACTTTTATAAACCATATGCTGCCAGCACACCTACAAGCGAACCACTCTGGGTGGCCTAAGCAGCACGCTGCAATTCACCGCGTGCTAGAGTACACGAGCCGAAAGGCTTTATCGTTGGGTTTTTCACATAAACGTTTGTCGATTGACTAGGAATGCCTTGGAGATGGACCAGTGGAATGCGATCGAATGGTTGGTGACTGCTGTAGAACTTCACTCCACTTTCTATCTCGTGCTTCTCTCTGTGGGGTGATATCTCAGGGCTAGAACGCACATGCATGCAGTTTAGAGGGAACATTGTTTATAAGCTGCATAAATGTGGTATGTGTGGAGGTCCTTCCTTAATTGGATCTGAGAGCTCATCCCTTGAATGTACATGATGATTGACATCTCCAGGCAGGTAGGCAGTAATTGGGGAGCGTGGCTCAGAAACAGATAGGTGTCAACATATTGAGGTGTTGCTGAGCTCGTCAGAGATGTGCGAAGTGTTTGTCGATAGACAGAGGCTCTCCGAATCGATGCCTGAGTTTTTAAAAGCTAAGCCACTGAAAGCTACAGTATGTCTGTCTGCACTACAGAAGAATGGGAATGATTAGTTGCATTTGGAAAAGCCTAAGTAAATTTGAGGTTGGAGCTGAGCTCCCCTATCGTTTGGACTGATGGAGACGGGTGGGAGCCCTTCCAAATTGTCTCCTCTCACACACACACACACACACACACAATCCTCTGTTGCTTTACCGTGCTGTTAAGGGATGACAAACATACATGAGAGGTGTCAAAGTCTTGCTAACTATTTGTCTGTGTCCAGTGTGTGTGTACAGTGTGTCTCTGTGTGTGTGTACGGTGTGTGTGTGTGTGTGTACTGTGTGTGTGTGTGTGTTTATTCTTCAACATCTGTCTGTGTGATTCACCCAATGATAAAGAACCTATTCTCCCTGGACAAGAGTGTTCACACATTACATCGCTTAACCCAGGACAGAAACAATGTTATATTTGAAGAAGAAAAACCTCCAACTCATTTCCAAAGAGAGAGAAAGATAGAGACACAAGGCTTCAACAACATGGCTTTATTAGCATGTTGCACTAATTCCAACAGCATTTAACTAATCACATCAGATAATTAGTATTTTGAGTGGAATTACTTCTTAATTCGCTTATAGTCAGTCAGTCAGTGTTCAGACTAGTAAATTGCCTGATCTTGCGAGCTTACATACATGATGGCTACACAGATATCAGCAGTAATCAGTCTGGTAATTATGAGGCTATGTTCAGACTGTCAGGGTTGAGCTCTAGTCTAATTCCACAAGGAATTGGCCATACATAGGAAACCACACACACATCCACAGGAGAGAGAGCCACACACACACACACACACACACACACACACACACACGCACACACGCAACCTTTCGGTTACTAGGCCAACGCTCTAACCACTAGGCTACCCTGCCGCCCCAGATGCTGTGTAGTATTAAGGCAATGAGTCTCCAGGACCAGGACTGAGAACCACTGCTCTTCATTGGGACCTCTTCATCTACAGAGCAGCAAAGATTGTTTGTCACCAGAGCGTTTTACAGCATATTACTATTTACCTTGGAATAAATTCATGAAATGGAGAATGGATCAAACTATTTACCCATTACATTTATTATTTAACAAGGCAAGTTACAGATGAATAGAGCAGCTAAGGCCTTGTTTGTAAGCTGTTCTCCAAAGGTCTATAATGTACACATCAATGTAGAACACCAGTGATCTGCTGTGGAGAGTGCAGTACAGACTCAACTGGCTGGAGGGTAGAGTAGTGTTGTGTCAGAGTGCTGTAATTTATGCATGTTTAGTATGATAACATTAGGAACCGTATGTATGAAGGTTAATGAGCTGTGTGAGCCGAGGCTTGTACAATGTGTGTGAATGTGTGTGTGCGTGCCTGTGTGTGTGTTTGTACAGTATGTGTGCATAGGCCAATGCGTGCTTGTGTGTGTCCTGCTGTTTGATTACAGTGACTCCTACTCCTATGGGCTTCACAGGCCAGAGGCCAGAGAGACTCAGTCGGCCTCAGTAAGTAGCTTGACCCGGTACACACGCGCCACTCTCTCAGAACCTCAACCTGCAGCGGTGTGACCTCTGCTTTACTCACCTGGCTGGCCAACCACACACACACACACACACAAACACAGGAACACACACACACACACACAAACACAGGAACACACACATACAGCCTCCTCCGTCTCAGCACAGCCTCATTGATCTACACGTTCCCTCTGAGATCCCTGACTAATTAAGGGATCGATAACAGCCACCACGCTGCAGTCTTACTATATCATATCCAGTTTGGCTGCTCCCTTCAACTCAGACACAATCCTTCCTGGAGGAACCCACACTGAAGTAATCACATCTCCTTAGTGCTAGCCCTCTGTCCCTGGCAGGATTGATTGACTAATATCATCTTGACTGACTGGCCTTGTTTCTTGACTACATGGTCTGCATACCAAATGGCACCCTATTCCCTAAAGAGGGCACTACTTTTGGCCACGGACTACTTTTTGATTGGGATTGTGCTAGGGCCGGGAGAAGGAACGTGCATGCTGCATATTCATATCAGCCCCCCCCCCCCCCTCAGTTTTATCTGTTTGTACACTGACTTTGCGTATAATTAATTAATCCTACAATATTGAATTTGGCTATCAGGGCACCCTTGAATAAATTGCATGACGTCTCTGAATGCTGCCCTCCTTCAATCAGATCATCTCTTCATAGCAGGCTGGTTCCTTCCTCCTTGTTGGGTAAGCCTCCTGTAGGATTAGATGAAGGATATTAATTCTCTCTCTCTCTCTCTCGCTCTCTCTCTGAGCCTATCAGCAGCAATCCAGCCTGATCAAACAGTGTAAAGCCTCCACTAACCACTGAGATATCCACAGCTAAAAAACAGCTCTCATTACCTTCTATATCACCACACAAACCATCCCACTCAATCTCTCCCGTGGTGTATTTCAACCGTAGTGAATCAAAAACGGACTTTCCAAACGAGGAGGGTTATATATATTATGCTTTAATTTCAACCACCACAACCAGAAAGTGTAGTGTCCATGACTACTTTAACTTCCCAAATAATCTTCTAGTGTTGTGGGTTTTTTAAGATAAGAATAATACGCGAGTTAGCTCTGCATTTTGTCTAATCCCTCATTCCATCCACTTTATCCAGAAGTTGTAGTGTCAATGACAAATAAACTACTTCCCAAATAAACTATGTTCTCTAGTGTTTTTCAGCTGTTGTTGGCAAGGCTGCTAAGAAGATAAAATATATAATGATTTCAGCTTGCTCCACCATTAGCTCCTTTAATTGAGTGGACTGGTATATTTCAGCGCTTTATTAAATTGGAGGGAAGCAGGCCGGAGGGTATTACCCGCAGAGTAAATAGATTTCTGCACTGAGCTCCCTCCGTCTGGCTCTGCCTTCACCACCACACACAAGCTCATACCTCACTTGTTGTCTTGTTTTTGCACAGGCAGATCATGGTTGTTATAGATACATAGACACAAAAAAAATTGGAACAAGGAACATTAGGCTCCTTTGAATCATCATTGGGTCAGACCAAACAGTTTTTCGGATTAAAAAGACTGTCTATCTGTGGAGGCCTAACCTTAAGACACCAAATCCAATCCCTCCCACAACGCCTTTGCTATTTTGGATTTTACAGCTTAAAACTTTCTTGGCTTAAAGCTCTTTTTTGTTGACTAAGATGCCCAAATAATGCGACGCTTTCCCTGTGAATCAGGAGGTGTGAAGAGATTTAATGAGTCAAGCTTGCTGTTGTGTTGTGGCTTTGCGCCTTGGTGCTGTTTATTCGGAGCATTTTGATTACAAAAACACCCCTAGTTCAACGGCTCCCCAGCTCCAACGCTAGACCTATCCTCCACACTGCCGTACCGCATCCATCCAAGCCTCGCATCAAGACACCGCCGCTCTTTTCGCCCTCTCAGTAATTCAAAGGGCTGTGGTGTTTTCCTTTTTTGGCCTCCTCTACTTACATCACAGTATTTCATCCCCCCCACGCTTTCATAGAAGATTGGCGCCTCGTCCTCGTCGCTACCGAGGAATGACTCAAACGCAGGAAAAGAGCTCTTCCCATTACCCGGAGGATTACTCTGATTCTCCACCATCGTCGAAGAAGAACGACAAGGAAAAACATTCAAACATGCCAAAGTCAGGGTCCAACAAAATCCACTCCCCGAGCTTAAGCCCTGCTGAAAGAGAGTGTGAAATAACAATGAGTACAGGTTTGGGGCAGTACAATGAGCAAGGAGGGAGAATAGGAATAGGCAGGGAGAAAGGATTAGAAAACTATTAGTAGAAGCAGTTTGTTGTTGATGGGAAGGAAGTTGCTTCTCCTTGGAGTAGATGCTGCTTACTGTGCACCAATTCCTGATCTGCTTAGATTTTTCTATAGATTCTGCAGTGGGAAATGTGAAATGTCAGGCAAATAGCCATGTCAAGTGTCAATCATGGGGATTTTTGACTGCTTGAGCTCTCTGTGAAGTTTATCGATTGCGCGAGGGTCGGTGTCAGCATATCGTGATGGACTGGTATTTCTTTGCCGTGATTGGATGAAAGCTTTGACTGAGATAAGCCTGAACGGAACATCCTTTATTACTGCAAGCCAGGGGATTTATGGGTAAAGACTCAATATGTCTTTGAGACTGCCTGCGTGTCTGAGTGCATGTTTTTACCATATGTATGATGGTGTTTTAGAAGGTGTGTATTTACGTATCCAGGGGCAACAGAGAGATGCGGGTCATGTAATTTCTCTGAATGCTTCCACTAAGACTGCAATATGATTGTCTCTGAATTATGATGCTCAAATGCCACCTTTCAATGTACAGTGCCTTGCGAACGTATTCGGCCCCCTTTAACTTTGCGACCTTTTGCCACATTTCAGGCTTCAAACATAAAGATATAAAACTGTATTTTTTTGTGAAGAATCAACAACAAGTGGGACACAATCATGAAGTGGAACGACATTTATTGGAAATTTCAAACTTTTTTAACAAATCAAAAACTGAAAAATTGGGCGTGCAAAATTATTCAGCCCCCTTAAGTTAATACTTTGTAGCGCCACCTTTTGCTGCGATTACAGCTGTAAGTCGCTTGGGGTATGTCTCTATCAGTTTTGCACATCGAGAGACTGACATTTTTTCCCATTCCTCCTTGCAAAACAGCTCGAGCTCAGTGAGGTTGGATGGAGAGCATTTGTGAACAGCAGTTTTCAGTTCTTTCCACAGATTCTCGATTGGATTCAGGTCTGGACTTTGACTTGGCCATTCTAACACCTGGATATGTTTATTTTTGAACCATTCCATTGTAGATTTTGCTTTATGTTTTGGATCATTGTCTTGTTGGAAGACAAATCTCCGTCCCAGTCTCAGGTCTTTTGCAGACTCCATCAGGTTTTCTTCCAGAATGGTCCTGTATTTGGCTCCATCCATCTTCCCATCAATTTTAACCATCTTCCCTGTCCCTGCTGAAGAAAAGCAGGCCCAAACCATGATGCTGCCACCACCATGTTTGACAGTGGGGATGGTGTGTTCAGCTGTGTTGCTTTTACGCCAAACATAACGTTTTGCATTGTTGCCAAAAAGTTCTATTTTGGTTTCATCTGACCAGAGCACCTTCTTCCACATGTTTGGTGTGTCTCCCAGGTGGCTTGTGGCAAACTTTAAGCAACACTTTTTATGGATATCTTTAAGAAATGGCTTTCTTCTTGCCACTCTTCCATAAAGGCCAGATTTGTGCAATATACGACTGATTGTTGTCCTATGGACAGAGTCTCCCACCTCAGCTGTAGATCTCTGCAGTTCATCCAGAGTGATCATGGGCCTCTTGGCTGCATCTCTGATCAGTCTTCTCCTTGTATGAGCTGAAAGTTTAGAGGGACTGCCAGGTCTTGGTAGATTTGCAGTCGTCTGATACTCCTTCCATTTCAATATTATCGCTTGCACAGTGCTCCTTGGGATGTTTAAAGCTTGGGAAATCTTTTTGTATCCAAATCCGGCTTTAAACTTCTTCACAACAGTATCTCGGACCTGCCTGGTGTGTTCCTTGTTCTTCATGATGCTCTCTGCGCTTTTAACGGACCTCTGAGACTATCACAGTGCAGGTGCATTTATACGGAGACTTGATTACACACAGGTGGATTGTATTTATCATCATTAGTCATTTACGTCAACATTGGATCATTCAGAGATCCTCACTGAACTTCTGGAGAGAGTTTGCTGCACTGAAAGTAAAGGGGCTGAATAATTTTGCATGCCCAATTTTTCAGTTTTTGATTTGTTAAAAAAGTTTGAAATATCCAAAAAATGACGTTCCACTTCATGATTGTGTCCAACTTGTTGTTGATTCTTCACAAAAAAATACAGTTTTATATCTTTATGTTTGAAGCCTGAAATGTGGCAAAAGGTCGCAAAGTTCAAGGGGGCCGAATACTTTCGCAAGGCACTGTATGTACTTTACATATGTCATACTTTTCTCAGGGGGGATTAAGTATGTTAGGGATTAAGTATGTTACTTTATATTTTTGTTAAAGAATAACTCACACCCGTTATCTGTCTTATACCACAAAGACTGCAAGTGTAGATTACTTTCTCTGGATTTCAGATGCTTGGAATTACACCAAATGTCACCTTTCAATATATGGATGTTATGCACTATTTTAACTTAATAAATCTGAACATGGTAATTAACACTTGTATTATTTCTTTGTCTCTCACTGGTTCTCTTAGACAGATAGAGAAACTGTACATCTCTCTTAAGAGCTACAGCTATAGCAGTAGATGCTCACATTATGACACAAAAAAAAATAGACACCGCAACATTGTTTTGTGCTGATCGGAAGATTTAGAAAATAACTTTACCGACAAGCTAAAGACATGGATGCTCTCTCTGTCTCTCCTACAGGTCTCCAGTGATGGCCGGAGGTCTCTTTGCCGTCAACCGTCGGTGGTTCTGGGAGCTGGGTGGCTACGACACTGGCTTGGAAATATGGGGCGGAGAGCAGTACGAGATATCGTTCAAGGTGAGCAAACATGTATAGAAGATAGCGTTTCCCAATCATACATTTCTCTTACCAATGTTCTCAAGACTGGAACAAGTCTTATCATTCAAGCATCTCGACACAGCACTGTAGAGAAACTGGAAGTCTTAAGGAGTCTTAAAGGTTGCTAGTCATACTCGTGAGGGCTAAGTTCGTCTTTCAGTATACACCAGGGTTCGACAACTAGATTCACAGGCCAATTTTTGTCAGAGCGGATGGTCGGGTGGCTTAATCAAATCAAACCAAGCTTTATTTATACAGCACATTTCAGACATGAAATGCAATACAATGTGCTTCACAGAGAAAAAAACCCAGAATAAAAACAATTCAAATAAGTGAAATATTTACTACACAAAAAACAGAAGAGGATAATTTTTTTTTTTTTTTAAAGTACACATCCTGAAAATCCGTCTGGCCCTACGAACCTGTGATTTTTCACCTGTTTTAAAGGTCTTACTCACATCGGCTACGGAAATCTTGATCACACAGTCGTCCAGAACAGCTGCTGCTCTCATACATGCTTCAGTGTTGCTTGCCTCGAAGTGACCATAGAAGTAATTTAGCTAATCTAATAGGCTCGTGTCACTGGGCAGCTTGCGGCTGTGCTTCCCTTTGTAGTCCGTAATAGTTTGCAAGCCCTGCCACATCCGACGAGCGTCGGAGCCCGTGTAGTACAATTCAATCTATAAGGGCACAAGGCGAGACCCAAATGCAGACACAGGAGGCAGATGGTTGAGCTCCGATATGTATTATAACAAAAGGGGTAGGCAAAAGGCAGGTGAGGGACAGGCGAGAGTTCATAAACCAGGTCAGAGTCCAAACAGTACCAGGCGATAGGCAGGCTCGAGGTCAGGACAGGCAGGGGTTCAATGATCAGGACCGAGTCCAAACAGTACAAGGGAATTGGCAGGCTCGTGGTCAGGCAGGCGGATTCGACGTCAGGACACGCAAGGGTCAAAAACCAGGAGGGCTAGGATAAAACAGAGACTGTGAAAAATAGGAGCTAGGGAAAACGCTGGTTGACTTGGAAATACAAGACGAGCTGGCACAGAGAGACAGGAAATACAAGGATAAATACACCGGGGACTAATAGGGAAAACAGATGACACCTGGAGGTGGGTGGAGACGATCACAAAGACAGGTGAAACAGATCAGGGCGTGACACAATCTTATTCCTGTATTGCCGCTTTCCCTGTTTGATTGTTTCGTAGAAGGGCATAGCGGGTCTTCTTATAAGCGTCCAGGTTAGTGTCCCACTCCTTGAAAGCGGCAGCTCTACCCTTTAGCTCAGTGCGGATGTTGCCTGTAATCCATGGCTTTTGGTTGGGATATGTACGTACGGACACTGTGGGGACGATGTCATCAATGTACTTATTGATGAAGCCAGTGACTGATGTGGTGTACTCCTCAATGCCATCGTAAGAATCCCGTAACATATTCCAGTCTGTTCTAGCAAAACAGTCCTGAAGCTTAGCATCTGCGTCATCTGACCACTTCCGTATTGAGCGAGTCACTGGTACTTCCTGCTTTAGTTTTTGCTTGTAAGCAGGACTCAGAAGGATAGAGTTATGTTTAGATTTGCCAAATGGAGGCTGAGGGAGAGCTTTGTACGAATCTCTGTGCGTGGAGTAAAGGTGGTCTAGAGTTTTATTTAATCTGGTTGCACATGCTGGTAGAAATTAGGTCAAATGGATTTAAGTTTCCCTGCATTAAAGTCCCCGGCCACTAGGAGCACCGCCTCTGGATGAGCATTTTCTTGTTTGCTTATGGCCTTATACAGCTCGTTGAGTGCGGTCTTAGTGCCAGCATCGGTTTGTTGTGGTAAATAGACAGCTACGAAAAATATTGCTAAACTCTCTCGGTAAATGTTGTGGTCTACAGCTTATCATGAGATACTCTACCTAAGGCGAGCAAAACCTTGAGACTTCCTTAATATTAGATTTCGTACACCAGCTGTTACTGACAAATAGACACAGACCGCCGCCCCTTGTCTTACTAAAGGCAGCTGTTCTATCTAGCCAATGCACGGAAAACTCAGCCAGCTGTATGTTACCCATGTCGTTGTTCAGCCACTACTCGATGAAACATAAGATATAACAGTTTTTAATGTCCCATTGGTAGTATAGTCTTGATCACATCCAGTTTATTCTCCAATGATTTCACATTGGCTAATAGGACTGATGGTAGAGGTGGATTACCCACTTGCCGTCGAATCCTTACAAGGCACCCCGACCTACGTCCCCAATATCTCTGTCTCTTCTTCATGCGAATGACAGGGATTTGGGCCTTGTCCGGTGTCTGAAGAAAATTCTTTGCGTCCCGATTCGTTTAAAGAAAAAATCTTTGTCCAGTACGAAGTACCTCGGTCTTGTCTTGATTTAGCTGGAGGAAGTTGTGAGCCACCCAAGTATTTAAATCACTAATACAGTCTAATAATGTATCTGTGAAGTTAAAATCCTCTAGTGACACAGAAATGTAAAGTTGTGTATCGTCTGTGTAGCAGTTAAAATCAATGCTGTGCTTTCTGATAACGCTGCCAAGGAGTAACATATACTTTATAAACTGAACAGTACCAGACCCAAAATCAAACCTCGTGGACGCCACAGCGCCTATTTTGACTCTCGGCCAGTTAAATAGGTCCTAAACCAATTTAGAACTGGAGCAGGGACGCCAACCCTCTTTTCCAGTCTTTTCAGAAGGACATCATGGTCAACCGTATCGAGTGCAGCACTTAAATCCAAGAGTACAAGGACAGAGAGCTGTTTGGCGTCTGTGTTGGCTCTAAGATCATTTAACACTTTAGGCTGTCTCTGCGCTGTGATGGGCACGAAACAAACTGAGCAATCATGGGAGAAGGGCCTTGGTCAGGGAGGTGACCAAGAACCTGATGGTCACTCTGAATGAGCTCCAGAGTTCCTCTGTGGAGATGGGAGAACCTTCCAGAAGGACAACCATCTCTACAGCACTCCACCAATCAGGCCTTTATGGTAGTGGCCACCCGGAAGCCACTCCTCAGTAAAAGGCACATGACAGCCCGCTTGGAGTTTGCCAAAAGGCACCTAAATGACTCAGGAAACAAGATTATCTGGTCTGATGAAACCAAGATTGAACACTTTGGCCTGAATGCCAAGTGTCACGTCTGTAAGAAACCTGGCACCATCTCTACGGTGAAGCATGGTGGTGGCCGCATAATGCTGTGGGGATCTTTTTCAGTGACAGGGACTGGGAAAGATGAACGGAGCAAGATGAACAGAGCAAAGTACAGAGAGATCCTTAAACCCAATTGAACATCTCTGGAGGGACCTGAAAATAGCTATGCAGCGACGCTCCCATCCAACCTGACAGAGCTTGAGAGGAACTGCAGAGAAGAATGGAAGAAACTCCCCAAATATAGGTGTGCCAAACATGTAGCGTCATACCCAAGAATACCCAAGGCTGTAATCACTGCCAAAGGTGCTTCAACAAAGTACTGAGTAAAGGGTCTGAATACTTATGTAAATGTTTTGTTTTTTTTATACATAAAATAAAATTTTAATAACAGCTTTTCCTTTGTCATTATGTGGTATTGTGTGTAGATTGATGAAGAAAAACAACAATTTAATCCATTTTAGAATAAGGCTGTAACAAAATTTTGAAAAAGTCAAGGGGTCTGAATACTTTTTCAAATGCAATGTACTTGGTGAACAAATTTCCTAAATGAAAGTAATTTCTAGCTGAATTCCTGGTGATTTAAGTATTTCTTTCCCCAAAAACTAAAATCCCTCCCCCAAAATATATAGTAATATATATATATTAGTTTTGTTTTTTTGCTAAAAAAATAAATAATTGCTTGCGGGCTGGTTTTGGCCCATGGCCACCTGTTGCCTTTTGCCGACCCTGTTACGTCGGAAGGCATGGACCAAAGCGCAGCGTGGTAAGTGTTCATGATTTTTATTGGTCAAAACAATCTAACAAAATAACAAAGTGAAAAACGAACAGTTCTGTAAGACAAATAAACTATACAGAAAACAACTACCCACAAAACACAGGTGGGGAAAAGGCTACCTAAGTATGATTCCCAATCAGAGACAACGATAGATAAAGATAAATAAAGAAACTACCCTAGTCACACCCTGGCCTAACCAAAATAGAGAATAAAAGCCTCTCTATGGCCAGGGCGTGACAGACCCCTGGTCTATACTATCCACTTCTATCTATGCTGAGGTGCTTCTATTTAGTCCTTGTCTGCACTGTGTGTGACACATAAATGCCACTAATCTTTTATTCAATATATATGATAGGATATGATACAATATAAATGATATTTACTAATAGTTCATATTATATTGGGGGGTAGCCTAGTGGTTAGAGCATTGGGCTAGTAACTGAAAGGTTGCAAGTTCAAATCCCTGAGCTGACAAGGCACAAATCTGCCCCTGAACAAAGCAGTTATAACCCACTGTTCCTGAGCCATCATTGAAAATAACAATTTGTTCTTAACTGACTTGGTCTAGTTAAAAGAAAATACAATTGTGGTCACATAGCAACCAGTGACCTTGTCCCACATTACCTTGAATTAATTAACCTTACCTTGAATGAATTTTATTGGACATATTTAAAATACATATAAAGTTGCGTCGTTCATCTTGGCACAACAAAATTACAGATGATTTAAAACACACTAAAGTCTACCAACCTTGCAATTATATTAGAGTCTAGACAATCATGGTCCCATAACAATGTGTTTCTTTGGTCCATTCTTTTCCATCCTGTCCCACCATACCCCTGCCTCAGTCTCCAGACAGGTCAATCTGCTCCCAGACAACTTTATTAAACTGGTACGACTTTCACTCAGATAAATTTATCTCGCTCTGTTCTCCAGTGTTTTGTTTCTCCTACCTTCTCCAGTACAATGCACTCCTCAGAACCCAGCATTCCAAAATAATGTTTGTGTGTGTGTGTGCCCGTGTGTCTGCAACCGTGTGTGCACGTGTGTGTGTGTTAGTTTTTACAAGGAGTAGTTCTGGCTTTAGCCTCCTTCCTAAACTAATTACAGCCAGTGATTTTTGGCTTGTTTGCGGCTCAGAGGTTATTCCATTTTGATTTACGGAGGAGAACACGGTATATGGATGTGAGGGAATATTGTGTTTATCGTGCCTGACATACCTGCCATCCAACCGGGTCTCAGTATACACTCTCTCTCGCTTTCGCTCTCTCTCGCTCTCGTTCTGTCAGTGAGTGCACTTTGTAATTGGAATGCAGCCCTTTCTTCCTTGACTGGAAACCATGGCAACGATAAAAAGAGTTCCCATGCAAAATTGCAAGTCTTCTTACAGAGGTGGGAGGGGTGATTCAGACATTTGTGTTAATCTGTGTGTTTTTTGAGTCGTTGGTGTTATTTTGTGTTGAGAATTCACAAGTGAAGAAAAAGTGTAAATATTACACAGTGGCGCCCCCATCTGTCTAAATGTTAAAAGCTCTGATTCAGAGTTGTCTGCTCCAGTTACTTAGGGGAGAGTGGGGTAACACGGAACCCAAACCGGCTGCGCGCGGGCGACATCGTGCATACATTTATTTTGTCCCCCTATACCAAACGCGATCATTTACACGCAGGTTAAAATATCAAAACAAACTCTGAACCAATGACATTCATTTGGGGACAGGTCGAAAAGCATTAAACATTTATGGCAATTTAGCTAGTTAGCTTGCACTTGCTAGCTAATTTGTCCTATTTACCTAGCTTGCACAAGGTCCTCTACTCTGACAATTAATCCACACATAAAAACAGTCAACCAAATAATTTCTAGTCATCTCTCCTCCTTCCAGGCTTTTTCATTGCTGAACGTATATGGTGATTGGCATCTACATTTTCATAGTATTGCCACGACAACCGGCAACAGTTCATCTTTCAATCACCCACGTGGGTATAACCAATGAGGAGATGGCACGTGGTTACCTGCTTCTATAAACCAATGAGGAGATGGGAGAGGCAGGACTTGCAGCGCGATCTGCGTCAGAAATAGGAATTGACTTCTATTTTAGCCCTTGGCAACACAGACGCTCGTTGACGCGAGCGGTGTGGTCAGGGTATTAGGAGAGACATTTTTTACAATCAGCATCACTCTGTTAATGAAATATAGTATTATTTCTAGCAAAGATATCAACATATATTTCAGGATGTTGTGTATTCCTGGAAACAATCAGAATTCATGTAAACATGACAGTTTGGAAAACATAGCTATGCCGTCTACAAATGTCTGTATTGATTGAAATATTAGCACTACATTTTTGAACCCATCTTCATTTCCCAAACACAATTCATCATAATCACAATCGCTTTTTTGTCTTTTAATATGTTGAAGCATCTTTTAACACAGGCTTAACACCTAACAAACACTTTGTACTTTTTAAAATGAACATAGGCCAGGCCCTGTTGTAACCTCATATCCCACCAATAATGCCTTGCATTACACTTGGGAAGAAAACACTTCAATTTGCTCAACTTGCCATTCCCTCAACTTACCCCAAGACAAACATTTTGACTTTATTACCCCACACAGCTGCAAGGATGTACTTTCTTGCTAGGTTCAGGACCTCACATTGAAGCTTATAGAGACCCCAACTGATGTATAGAACACTCTTAAGATGATCTACTTTGGTTTAGAAGCGTCATGAAACCTCTAACACAATACATTATTTTGAATTTTTTAGACCTAACTTGCTTACCACTATTTCCATGTGGTTTCTTCCTTCATAGACTCCATGAAATGATGACCTCTTCCTAAATATTTGGTCAAATTATACATTTTGTGTAGGGTTTCCTAGAAACAAGGGTGGCTCAACTGACCCCTTCGGCTCAACTTACCCCGCTCTCCTCTACTGTCACGGAGTATGGATGTCTTACAGTTAGCCTACATATGATAGCTGTTAGACTGACAGTCTATTGACACTGGTTGTATCTCACATTGAACAGATATCATCAAAGCATCTCCAGGAATTGTACCTCGTCCTGTGAGTTGTACGCTAAAACAAATTGTTACTCATGAACGCATGGGAGTCATTCATAAACCCCTCGTATTTCTGCTGATATGAGAGGTCAATGAACATCTACACTTGTCCTCTGAGGAGGCCATTTTCTGAAGACTGGAGGAATCTCTCCACATGTCAATGAAGCCTGTAAAGCCAGCTTGACCATTAACCTGAGGCTCCTCAGGAAAGCACCCTGCCTCGTTGTGATATGGCAGAGCAGGGAGAGAGGTGGAGCGCTCACACACACCGCGGGAGAGAGATGGAGCACTAACACACACCGCGTGAGAGAGGTGGAGCGCTCACACACACAGCGGGAGAGAGGTGGAGAAGCGGAGGAGAGGTGAAATGTCCCAGGATCCTTTCCAAACAGTCAGCATGACCACTCTAATTCTAATCAAGCTGCCAAGTTTGAAAGAAGGAGGGGTGAGAGAGGGAGGGAAAGAGGGAAGAGGAATGAGAAAGAATGGAGGGACATGAAGAGATAAAGAGAGGCATAGGGAGGAAGAGAGAGCAAGGGAGACAGTAAGGGAGAGGATAGCAGACTGAAGGTGTTCAGAGTAGCACTACTGACACCTGCCCTCTTCCTTCCTCTTCTTTCTAGCTCTTCCTTTGATGCAGGAAAAGAGGGGAATCGAGCGAAGTGCTCGGGAAATAGGATTCCTTTCAGTCCCTCCGCTCAAAGAGGCTTATAATGTGGCCCTGCCAAGCAGACAAAGTGGGAATCCACTTCAAGTGTGGACAGAAGGATAGGTTGTCTGTATTAGGGTCTTGCAACAAACAGAACACAAACCCATCTACACAACCATTTCAACAACAATATCCTCACTCTGAACTCAGTCGACAATAACTCAGGGCTTTGAAATTGAAAGATACCTGTGATTCCTTTCTGGAACAATAGGAAAAACAAAGTGTGCTTTTTTTCTTTTCTTTCTTTACTTCAGTGCTGACAACTAGGGTTGAACAATTCCGGGAACTTTCAATAAATTCTCAGATTTCTCCCGAAATCCCAGAATCAGGAGGGAATAAGCAGGAAATCCAGAATCATCCAACCAGGTATTCTGGAAAACCAGATCATGTATTAAATGTTCCCGAAATGTTGCAACCCTACTTACAAAACACAGTTGGTTGAGTTACAACGGTTTTGTGGCCTTGCTTAGAACACATAGCTATCAGGCTGACAGGAAGCTTTTGAAGTAATGTACTGAGGTATTGTTTGTGTTCCATCTCCATTCAGGTATGGATGTGTGGGGGCAGTATGTACGACGTACCATGCTCCCGAGTTGGACATATCTACAGGAAATACGTTCCCTACAAAGTGCCGTCCGGAACAAGCCTAGCCAGAGTAAGTTAGACTGACCAGCCAATACACTGCTTCCATCAACTGGTTATGGCTAACATGCGGCCATTTTGACTGGTTGTCTATTAATTAATTGGCACATGGCTGATAGTCAAACTGAGAATGTAGGTCCAGCCATCTATCTGACAGTCCATTGCCTTACCCCATCTCTCCCTCCCTGTCTCTCTCCCTTATCTCAGAACCTGAAGAGGGTGGCTGAGACATGGATGGATGAGTACACAGAGTACATCTACCAGCGTCGTCCAGAGTACCGCCACCTGTCCACTGGGGACCTGACGGCCCAGAAGGAGCTGAGAAGACACCTCAAGTGTAAAGACTTCAAGTGGTACATGAACGCTGTGGCCTGGGACCTGGCCAAGTACTACCCCGCTGTGGAGCCGCTGCCTGCCGCCTGGGGAGAGGTAGGAAGTTAGGAATACACACAGAACCACCACCACACATACAAGAGCACGTACGCACACAGACAGAGCTAACGCACCTACAGAACGAATGAACACACCCACAAGAGCCGGTACACACACACACACAAACAGAAAAGCATACAGCATATAAAAGCATATGTGATTACCTTAGAATCCAAAATTAAACGTCAGGTCATGTTTTCGAGGTCACTTACTGAGGCATTGATACAAATAATAGGACTTCTCACAATACTTAGGCCTACATAAACCCACTCTCTTACATGCCACCAATAACAGCTAAGTCTGAGCAGTATCCACAGGCTGATTTGGTTTCTTGCGTATTTTTAGCTGGTATTGTAATGAATGAATCTATTTCCAGACACCAATACATCAGCTAAGAGACAGTCCCTGAATGCCTCCACAGGTGTGTCACGGAAGGCTATTATTCCACCAGAGCTGTATCCCAAATGGCACCCTATTCCCTTTATAGTGCATTGCTTTTGACCATGGCCCAAAATAGTGCACTATATAGGGAATAGGGTGCCATTTGGGACTCTTCCATGTTCATTGATTTATGAATGTCTGGTGCTCGCTGAAACGTAATGCGTTTCTCATATGGGACAGGCAGCCAGCAGCCTGCTAATGAAATGTTTTAGAGTAGACAGTGTCACAAAACGGACACAGCTGGACTGTCTGCTTCTCTACCCCCAGAAACCATAAGTGGCAGATTTGACTTTACATTGTTCATAAACATGGCATGCAGTTTGCTGCATCGTATTCTGAGGTATATACAATGCCTCTCTGTGTTACCTGTGAAGGGATGGGGCTGGAGATGGCCTTGGCAGTTTATTACTATCTCACTCTATCTGTTCTCTGGCACACACACACAATCTCACTCTATCTGCGCTCTGTGAGGATGGGATCTAGCCTCAGGCAATCATACCCATAAATGCAGGAGCTGGAATCAGGTTGCCTGGAATCCACACTCATATCGTTCACCATTTACAGTTGAAGTCGGAAGTTTACATACACCTTAGCCAAATACATTTCAACTCCGTTTTTTTCACAATTCCTGACATTTAATCTCAGTAAAAATTGTTTAGGTCATTTAGGATCACCACTTTATTTTAAGAATGTGAAATGTCAGAATTATAGTAGAGATGATGATTTATTTCAGCGTTTATTCCTTCATCACATTCCCAGTGGGTCAGAAGTTTACATACACTCAATTAATATTTGGTAGAATTGCCTTAAAATTGTTTAACATAGATCAAACGTTTCGGGTAGCCTTCTACAAGCTTCCCACAATAAGTTGGGGGAATTTTGGTCCATTCCTCCTGACAGAGCTGGTGTAACTGAGTCAGGTTTGTAGGCCTCCTTGCTCGCACACACTTTTTCATTCTGCCCACAGAGTTTCTATAAGATTGAGGTCAGGGCTTTGTGATGGCCACTCCAATACCTTGACTTTGTTGTCCTTAAGCCATTTTGCCACAAATTTGGAAGTATGCTTGGGGTCATTGTCCATTTGGAAGACCCATTTGCGACCAAGCTTTAACTTCCTGACTGATGTCTTGAGATGTTGCTTCAATATATATCCACATAATTTGAGTTTGAATGTAGGCTGTGAAATACATCCACAGGTACACCTCCAATTGACTCAAATGATGTCAGTAGCTTCTAAAGCCATGACATCATTTTCTGGAATTTTCCAAGCTGTTTAAAGGCACAGTCAACTTAGTGTATGTAAACTTCTGACCCACTGGAATTGTGGTACAGTGAAATATAAGTGAAATAATCTGTCTGTAAACAATTGTTGGAAAAATTACTTGTGTCATGCACAAAGTAGATGTCCTAACTGACTTGACAAAGCTATAGTTTGTTAACAAGAAATTTGTGGAGTGGTTAAAAAACAAGATTTAATGACTCCAACCTAAGTGTATGTAAACTTCCTACTTCAACTGTAAATAGTGAGGATTCCAGGCTAAGAATCAGGTATTCATGGAGATTGTTTCCCAACCAGCTTTTTTCCATAGGGAGGTTGGGTACAGGATTGGTTTTAATCATCACTGATATACATCATTCACTATGATGGAATACATCATTCACTAATTAATTCATCCTATGTGCCAGAAGGAAACCACATCCTCCTCTCAAGCCACTGAAACATTTCAGAAACCTCACGGCGAACATGTTGTACGTTAATATGAAAAATTAAATTAATTTTGCATTACATATAATTGGATTCCTTGCTCTGCCTTCTTTTAGAAAATCTTACTTTCTATGTTTTTCTGACGTCCTGGCCCCTGGGTCAGGGTACTAATGATAATAGGTAGAATGGAAGGCCGTCTCAGCGGTGACCCACCTTTCCCACTCTTCACTGTTCGCGTCTACAAGGCCATTAGCACAAATTGTACAAGCACACACACACACACAACACAAGTCCCAGCTTATTCCCGTCCCCGCTGATTAACCACCCCTTTCGTATTAGCCAGAGGTGAAAATGGATAGTAAATAAGAAGTGAAGTGGTGTATCTCTTGATGAGAAAATGTTTGCACAGTAGGCAAATATCTCCTCTTTCCTCCCCCGGGTGAGGATGGTAGTAATTTTATCGTCAGGCTGACAGCTTCATGTGCCATCTCTTCCCTGGCTCTCACCCTGCCTGTCCCCCCGCCTGTCCCCCCGCTGTCACCCCACCTGATCTATGGATCTATAAAGAGCTCTCAGTGGGTATTCAAGCCCAGATTGCAAGGGAGGAGAGGGAGAGAGAAGAGAGAGGGGGGAGACCGCGAGAGAGAGAGAAGGGGATAAGATCAGAGGGACAAAGAGAGAGTGAGATTGTGAGACAGACATAGAGGAGAGAGAGCTCAGATTAAACTTCCTCTACATCTCTGGAAGATGACGATCAGGGGGTCAGCCTTCTCGACACCTCGGCCTTGGAGCTGTGCAGACTGGGTAAATAGGGGGCTGTCGATCTGACCCCCTACCCACCATCCAATCTGCCTCCCTCCCCACAACTCCATACCACGGCTCCTTCAATAGGTCTAAATCACTTCAAGTGATGCAATCATCAGGCCTTTTGATTCGGCTCTAACTGTGTCTCCAGATCAGCGCTGGCATGTTGATAGGCATGGCATCGGGGATAAGCACTGTGTTTTGCTCCTGGGCCCATTTCAGACGGATGAGGCTTGGGAAAAGTGGAGAGTGAAGGCCCATTATGCAGTACAATTCGCACACCATTATTGGTCTTTCAGAGCGATCAGCAGTTTACTCCTAATGACCCTGTGGTTAAATGCACTTTGTCGATGCGGGTGGCAGGCTGAGGGAGTTTGATTATTTGAGGTTTCTGAATTGCAATGCAGGTGGGTATTATTTTGCATTTCCAACTGCACTTCTGGCAAAACTTATTGCGTTATTACACGATAATGCTGCTCCACGGGTGCCTGATAGAAAAGTGCCAAGTTTGTTTGCAGCATTTAAAGGACTAAACTCTTAATATTGTTTGCCATGTAAAATACTGTAGAACTTTGCAACAATGATTTGTATTATTGGTATGTATCATCCTTTTGGAATAGTGTCCGATTGAATTAGGTCTATGTCAGGGAAACAGTGTTTCCCTGTCTTTTCTCATTGGCTGCATCCTAGAGAATATAAGTCATCTTATCTCAGAGTAGAACTATGTGTGGGTGACGATGTGACCTTCCAGAGATGGAGCTGCCTGCAGAAAATTGGTCACATCTGACCTGCACCTAATGGATGTTTCTGTTGTTGTTCACTTGTCTTGAATATTTCACTCCTTCATGATGGGAAAAGGGGAGAGCCTCGCTAGTTTAGATGCAGGAGCAACCAAAGAGGCAGAAAGCACTGAGGCCAGAAATTGTTGTGTCTTTGGCTATGCCGGATTAAGTGATATGACATGGCTATTCTATAAAATCCTTTCTCTGTAATTAATATTACCTGATTGAGCTAATCATGTAAATGTAATTAACTAGAAAGTCGGGGCACCACAAAATAATATTTATAGAGCTGCTGTCCTCCGAATAAACTCTTAAAGACCTAGTAATATTTTACATCAATAGCAGTCAATATTAATCGTCACCTTATTTCAGTCTCATCTGAAAGTTGTAAATTCTTGGTTATCTTCACGAACCCTGGCTAACAAGTTGAATCAGCAATACAAAATTGGGTTTAATTATTTATTTACTAAATACCTAACTAATCACACAGAATTGCATATACATATACATTGATTACAAATTATGTCATAAAGGAAAACGTCCCTAGCGGACGGAACAGATATGACAGCTGGTTACACAAAGAAAAGGGGGCTGGGTTTGAGTGAAAGAGTGGGAAGACTGGAGAACAAAGGGAGAAGCGATGTCTCTATTGGGCCGTAGGCAGCTACTCTATTGTAAATACAGAATCTTATGCATTTTAAATTACCGCCCATTTGGAAAAGGAAAATACAATAAATATTTACTCTGAGCTGCATTTCGGTAGGTTGGATGGCCGTGTTGCCCAACAGAGTACTTTGAAGAATGTCTCTGGTCGTAAATTGGATACGTCGCAGTAACGTTGTTGCGTGGTAGACGGGATACTCTGTCTGTTCTTTCCTAGCCCACGTTTGCAGCTGCTGTTGCTAACTCAACGGCTAGGAGGTATCACTTCTGTAGTGAATAAGAGTTCAAAGTTCAGTCCATTCGCAACCAAAGCTCACGCTGAGGTTGGCTTCGTTCTGTAGTTATTATCTGAACCCTTCTGACATCGGATCGTCATCCTAATGTACCCGGAACAGGAGGTTATATTGTCATCACGGCTTTATATAGGAAGGAAGAGGAAGGCGTGTTTCATTGGTTATAACCAATGTCTCTTCACGTGGGCGGGCCACTGAGTCGGGCCTAATTCACTCATGAAAACCCAGTTCTCACATTTTAGAAGCTAAAATCACATTTCATCCCATCACAAATAATTTCATATTCAAACATTTAAATTGCACAACGATTCCATGTGAATCTGATAACTATAATGTGTATACTTTCCACTGTATAGTTAGTTACTCATCCTATCATTGATGAGCATGTCTCGTATGACAACCGAACTGACATCATATTCATTAAGTACCAACGCATATGTTCAACTGGTTGGGTTACCAAAATATGGTTAATTTCCCCCCACCTTCTGATGTTCCTAGAATCACTATGTTAACCAAGGGATTTTCAATAGTCACATCAGTAGGGTAGAGAGAGGAAAAGGGGGGGAAGAGGTATTTATGACTGTCATAAACCTACCCCCAGGCCAACGTCATGACAAAATGTGTCGCCATTTTGTAGATAGTTTATCTGTCATTCCGTCAGTTTAGTTTTTGTTGCTCCATTTTTTACAGCTCAAGAGTTTTTATCTCAACTCCACAAAAGAAACACAGGTTATCCTGACCCAAATAAAATACGTAATCTGTACTCTGTTATTAGAAAAACATGCACAACATTGAGGAGAGCTGACATTGAGTTACATTTTTATAATCAACATTTTCAGAGCCAACCATAGTGTTGTTGTCAGACATTCTCCACACTAAGTCAAGCAATCACCAAAATTTGCTACAGCCTTAGCTAATGTCTATGGCCCCATCTAGTGGCGAGCAGGGGTAACAACTTTTATAAGAGAGTCAACCCTGTGCAAAACACCTCTGAGTATTCCATCCCTGGTCTCCTTCCTGTCAAATACAGTGACTCACTCTCTCTCTCTCTCTCTCTCTCTCTCTCTCTCTCTCTCTCTCTCTCTCTCTCTCTCTCTCTCTCTCTCTCTCTCTATACTCACTCTACTCTCTCTGTCTACTCACTCTACTCACTCTCTCTCTCTCTCAACTCACTCTCCCCCTCTCTCCTCCTTTGGAATCTCTCTCTCTCAACTCACTCTCTCTCTCAACTCACTCTCCCCCTCTCTCCTCCTTTGGCCTCTCTCCTCTCCTCTGCCCTCGCCTTTGTCTCTCCTCTGAATGTGTTCGTGAGGGCCACAGAGACAGACAGAGACCAGGCTACTTTAGATGCAGTGCATCTGGATTCATGCATTATTGAGCCATACTGTGACACGAGCCAAGCTCACCTGAATGCTATAGAGAGAATTAGGCAAATGACACAGTGAATCAAATGTGTTTGAGAGCCGAGTAACTCTGAAACTTTTAAAGTTTTCACAGTAGGGGGGCGCCTATTAACTCTGGTTTAGAGGGAGGAAGATGCTCCAGGAATGAATTAGCTTATCTCTTACAGTCACTGGTGAGAGTAGATCTTGTCAGCAAACTGTGAGAGCTTTGATACCATGTCAGATCATACGCTGTTACTTAAAACCACATACTGTGTATAGATAGTTGGCTGCTTGTACTAAGTTACTGTGTACAGTGTGTTTGGAAGGTTGCCATGGATTCCACTCACTATACACTGGAGTCCTGTGATCAGAACGTTGAGCATTAGAGAGAAGCCGGAGTATCTCATCCTGTGGTCTCTATATATATAGATGTATATTGCATGGTGTGTGTGTGTGTGTGTGTGTGTGTGTGTGTGTGTGTGTGTGTGTGTGTGTGTGTGTGTGTGTGTGTGTGTGTGGGCGTGCGTGCGTGCGTGCGTGCAAGTCTTCACCGAGGCCTCCCTTTCGCTGTTTTTGGGAGGCTTCAAAGTGTGTGTGTGTTTGGTTTTAACTGAGCCCTCTCTCTTTGTGTCCTTGTAGATTCGTAACGCTGCATCAGGTCTGTGTATAGACTCCAAGCACGGCCCCACAGGGACAGAGCTGAGATTGGACGCCTGTCTGAAGGAGGGGGCTGAACGCACCTGGGCACACGAACAGGTAGGTACAACCGGAGCCATGTACTGTATAGTAGGGTGTATTCTATACTATATTATACTGTATAGTAGGGTGTAGTCTATATTATATTATACTAGTAGGGTATAGTCTATACTATATTATACTGTATAGTAGGGTGAAGTCTACACTATAATGTACTGTATAGTAAGGTATAGGTTTAGTCTATACCATATTATACTGTATAGCGTGGTGTAGTCTATACTATATTAAACTGTGTGGTACAGTGTAGTCTATACTATATTATAGTGTAAAGTAGGGTGTAGTCTATACTATATTATACTGTATAGTAAGGAGTAGACTATACCATATAATACTGTATAGTAGGGTGTAGTCTATACTATACTGTATGGTGCAGTGTTGTCTATACTATATTATACTGTATAGCAGGGTGTAGTCTATACTATATTATACTGTATATTGGGGTGTAGTCTATACTATATTAAACTGTGTGGTACAGTGTTGTCTATACTATATTAAACTTAATAGCAGGGTGTAGTATATACTATATTATACTGTATAGTAGGGAGTAGACTGTACCATAATATACTGTATAGTAAGGTGTAGTCTATACTGTATGGTGTAGTCTATACTATATTATACTGTATAGTAGTGTTTAGTCTATACTATACTGAATGGTACAGTGTCGTCTATACTATAGTATACTGTATAACGGGGTATGGTCTATACTATTACCGGCCTGTTAATCATTCAGTCAGTCAGTCAGTCAGTATTAGTCAGGAATGGCCCCTCCATGAGTCCGGCCTGTTAATCAGTCAGTCAGTCAGTATTAGTCAGGAATGGCCCCTCCATGAGTCCGGCCTGTTAATCAGTCAGTCAGTATCAGTCAGGAATGGCCCCTCCATGAGTCCGGCCTGTTAATCAGTCAGTCAGTCAGTCAGTCAGTATTAGTCAGGAATGACCCCTCCATGAGTCCGGCCTGTTAATCAGTCAGTCAGTCAGTCAAGAGTGACCCCTCCATGAGTCCGGCCTGTTAATCAGTCAGTCAGTATCAGTCAGGAATGACCCCTCCATGAGTCCGGCCTGTTAATCAGTCAGTCAGTCAGTCAGGAGTGACCCCTCCATGAGTCCGGCCTGTTAATCAGTCAGTCATATTGCCCCTTGCAAGAAATACCTTTTTGGGAAGGTACCCTGCAAATCCTTTGATTAAAGATTATAATTTCAATCGTTTGATTAAAGATTAGTCGCAACATGTGCTGTCTGCACAACAGCCATCACAACACTTAGTCTCGCAAAAGAACCATAACATACGAAATACACAGAACTACACTAACAGGAAAATCCCACCCAAAAATGATATTTTGGTATTTGTTTCATTAGTCCATTGTTGATATAGTCCCAAAATGGTTTTGCCTGTCAGCAATCAAGATATACAACTTTCAAAATACGGCAATACAGCTGGTATGATGCACTTATTATCATTTTGCATCATACTGGCATTATTTCTGTATTTTGAAAGTGATATTTGTTGAAAACTTGATTGCTGACATGAAAAACATATTAGTAGTATATCAACAATGGACTAATGAAACAAATACCAAAAGATCATGTTTGGGTGGCATTTTCCTTTAATACAAAACAAGTTTAGGGTACTGTAGCCGGCGATTGCTTCATATGCAACTAATGTTCCTGCTGTTTACTGTTAAATCTGAACAGATCATCACCGCATTCTTGTCCTCATGTTCATCCGTCTCTAAAATGACATTTAGGGTAGTCATACTGTGAATCTCATAACGGAACTTGGATACCATGTTGTGTCTGTGTACTTGTTTGTATTCAGATATTTACATTTGGCTGGAGAGAGGACATCAGGCCAGGGGATCCTCTCCACACCAGGAAGTTCTGCTTTGACTCCATCTCCCAGAGTTCCCCTGTCACACTGTACGACTGCCACGGCATGAAGGGCAACCAGCACTGGAGCTATAGGAAGGTAACTTTATACAGAATTAAATAGAACACGATTATATTGTATCTGTATGGTACTTACTTTACTTTTGTTTTGGCTTTATATTCCATGTGGAACGTAAATGATCAATAAATAATCAATCATCAACAGAAAGCCTGGTAACTCGTACAGTATGATTACTGTTATAACACCACATCAAACACCTCATCATTCAAATGACCACCAAAGCCACAGGACAGTACACAATATCAAAGTCATCAGATAGAAAAGATGTACACTGCGTTTTTACTACTGCTTTCCAGGTAGAGGAAAGTAATAGGGGACTTATTTTATCGTCGCACCACACCTATTTCCTCCACATCGTTTATGGAGGAGAGGAGATCGTTTACTCAGCGCAAAATCAGAATGTCATTACAGTCCCACCTCTCTTAAGGTTCTGCCTAGAATGACTCGATGAGGTTCAGAGGTGCACAGATGCTAGCGCGAGTCCCAGATCTGTTTGCCACCTCCATTACTGTGGCAAGACAACACAGTCAGGTCTTGAACTCAGGCTACACAGATGCAATAGCCGCTTATTAAAGGAATGAGGTGGGCTTGCACAGTGCACGGTGGCCTTGAGGCTGTGTGAATGTTGTAGTATCAGGAAGGCGGACGCATGATACCAGAATAAAATGACTGCCAAGTACCTCTGAGGCGTTCTCCACCTCCTCATCTTTCTCCACAGCTTTATCCCTCCCCACAGAATCCTTTTTCAGTTTGAATCCATCACTGGCTATATTTAAGAGTTTGCGATCACCATAGATCATCTTTTATTGGAAGCCAGGGACGTATTTTTATTTTGTGTTGTCAGTTTTCAACGATTCGTACTTCATTCAATTCCTCTTTCTTTTGCAGCTGAATTTGTTACTTTTCCCTTTCTGTCACGCGAGGGAGGATGAGCCCAAAGAATAGACATTCAGAAAAGTAATGTAACGGTCCGTTGGAACTCGGGGTTTAAAAACTCTTGTGTGTTGAACTCATATTGCTCAGCCTAGTTTAACTCCCAAATTCAGACCCCTCTCTCCGTGAAATGAAGTAAACTCAGATTAGAATGGAGGGAGGAGAAACCGTGTTGCAGTCAGTTGCTCTGCTCCCCGTCTGTAATCTGTTTGAAGGGAGTGGGAGATGAGAGAGCAGGATTAAACAGCAGCCTGCCTGCCGGAGACAGGCTTACCTGTCTCTACTTTATTTAAATAATTTATCTCAATCCTTCTTTTCCTCCCTTTCTTCTCTTTCTCTGCCTCCTGCTCTCTCTCTCTCTACCTCATGCTTTTTCTTTCGCTCTCTGTGTCTCTCTCGAACGCTCTCTCTCTCTCTCTCTGGGCCAACACATACAGGATAAATTGCTGTACCACCTGGTGAGCAGCAGTTGCATGGACTGCAGTCCCGGTGATAAGAGGATTTTCATGAATAAATGTGACCCTGTGTCGGAGACACAGCAGTGGCTGTTCCAGAGAGTCAACGCCACCGTCCTGGAAAAATTCAACAGCGCTGCGGCTGCCAGCTCCTAGGAACCACGCGCCAACCCCCACAACAAAAAAAACAAACAAACGTGTGCATTGTAGCAGCAAGCGGCCAGCCAGTTAGCTAGCGGTCCTGTCTCCCAGACCCCCCAGCTCATCAACGTGGGGGCTACCAAGTGGAAGAGAAGGGGGTGGGGGGGCTGGGGCTACGTTTCTGTTCTGTCTGACGGATCCTCTGCCCAATGGGATCAGATCCAAAATGGAGGATAAAGACTCCTTCCTGGCTGAAAGAGATTCTGGGATTCTGCCTGGTTCTGCCCAATGGGCTGATGGGACGTTCAAGGTCGCCGATCCTCAGAAAACCAACCAGACTAGACTAGACCCAAGCTAAGCCGCCACACAGAGGCACCTTGCTGGTCGAGGACACAGAAACCTCCAGAACACTATCCTCTAGGTCCTCTATGGGTCAAAGGTCAAACACAGCAGGTCTAGTAGACTGGATTTGTTTGTATCAGGTTGAAAAAGGAATGTTCCAACTGTCACTCTCAAGATCGCATGGTGGATTTGTACTATATCGGAGGCTCATGAAATTGTTTGCTCAATTTTATAAGGCTATTTATTTTCCATTATTATTTTATTAGTATTTATTTTGTGCTAATTTATTTTGTCTTTTTTTTTAAAGAACAATAATTTATTAAGTGTATACTTGAATGGGTTTTTCAGATTTTTGGTCACCGTGATTGTACGATTTGAAGTTGTGAAAATGATGTAGTAAACATGAATAAAATGTGAAAACAATACATTAACTATTGCAATTGTATGGCTGGCGTGTGTGAGCATTTATATGATGACATATCTCACAATGATATTACATGTAGATAGCAGCCAAGAAGATGCCCATGGACTAATGATTATGCATGTGGGTGCTCATTCAAAAGTGATGATTGTGTGCCCTCTTTTGAAGAGTTTTCATAACACATCTATCTACATGTGCACTAATGGGACGATTCAGCCTTAGGAAATGTATGCCTTTTTTACACGCTTTGATTTAAGCACTTCTTAGTATGTGCTATTCAGACTTACCCTATGCACGTGCATAACAAGGTTTGCGGGTGTGGCTCCCTTGTGCACAATGTATAAAATTCCAGAAAACACGCCCACTGGGTGGCCTACCAATTTGATCAGGGAGTTGTTCTGTTTGTTCATCTTAATCAATCCCTTTATTCGCCCACACCAGTAGAAATCTACTTTTTCGAGCTGAAAGATGATGATGGCCAGAGCTTACCCATGGTGTTGACCAACGATTTAATTCAATAAGTCATCGTTTTAGTCAAAGTGTGATATATTTGGGCTTGAAGTGACACATCCAACCTGCCCACTTTGTGCAAATCCATGTGAATGCAGTCTTTTCTTATGATATGACATACAGATTATTTTCAGCCTACGTTTCGTTTCAGTGCTGGGTTATATTTGAATGTTACCACCCACCAGCATGGCATTGTTTTTTTTTGTTTTTTTGTTTTTATTATTATTATTATTTTACCCCTTTTTTTCTCCCCAATTTCGTGGTATCCAATTGTTTTAGTAGCTACTATCTTGTCTCATCGCTACAACTAGCATGCTCGGGAGAGACGAAGGTTGAAAGTCATGCGTCCTCCGATACACAACCCAACCAAGCCGCACTGCTTCTTTAACACAGCGCGCATCCAACTCGGAAGCCAGCCGCACCAATGTGTCGGAGCAAACACCGTGCACCTAGCGACCTGGTCAGCGTGCACTGCGCCCGGCCCGCCACAGGAGTCGCTGGTGCGCGATGAGACAAGGACATCCCTACCGGCCAAGCCCTCCCTAACCCGGACGACGCTAGGCCAATTGTGCCTGCCATATGAGTTCTGTTATACTCACAGATATCAGTTTTAGAAACGTCAGAGTGGTTTCTATCCAAATATACTAATAATATGCATATATTAGCAACTGGGACTGAATAGCAGGCCGTTTACTCTGGGCACCTTATTCATCCAAGCTACTCTATACTGCCCCCAGCCATAAGAAGTTAAAAGCCAATACAATTACAATTATGCATAAGGTCACAGCATTTTATACTTCACTGTAGGAAAGGGGTGGAAATGCCTGTCATGCTGATATGCTTTAAAAAAGAAATATATATTATAAGTCCCCACCCCTCAATCAGTAACTTTACTCCCACTCATCTCCAGTTCTATATACCAACCCTTGATTTCCCTCAGCACATCTCACCTATCTCTGCTGGCCACCCTCTTCGGATTTCTACACGCCATATATCTTTCAACTATGCTGTGATGTTTAACATACAATTTGAATCAATCTAATCTAATAGAATCAACGGATTGTGAGAGTATTAATATATTATCGAGTGACGGACTGAACAGGTCTCTCCAAATCTCCCAGCAAGGGTTCATTTACATTTTTGGGGGTTGCTAAAAATGTGGGGCTCAAAACAGGTGGGGCCTAGCCCCCCCAGCCCTAAATGACGGGTCACCACTGGATATGACTAATGAGTTCATCTAATTATATTTTTTTTATATGCTTTATAGTTTGCTTCCATGACTGGTATCACATTAATCTCCAGTGATCAGAAGGAAAAATCTTATAAAACAATTGCTATTATTATTTACAATCCCCTTCTCCATGCAGATTACTAATTTACCTAGCTATTATCAATAGCTCCTATCAATTTATAAATTACAGTGCATGGGGAATGGTGTTTTTAAATCTGCATCAGTTACCTGATGTGGAATAGAGTTCCATGTAGTTATGGCTCTATGTAGTACTGTGCGCCTCCCATAGTCTGTTCTGGACTTGGGAATTGTGAAGAGACCTCTGGTGGCATGTATTGTGGGGTATGCATGGGTGTCTGAGCTGTGTGCTAGTCGTTTAAACAGACAGCTCGGTGCATTCAGCTTGTTAACACTTCTTACAAAAACAAGTAGTGAAAAAGTCAATCTCTCCTCCAATTTGAGCCATGAGAGATCTCTCTCAGTGGACATTTAAGGGCCAGCCATGCTACCCTGTTCTGAAGCAATTGTGATATTCCTAAGTCCCTCTTTGTTACAGTTGTCCAGATGAGACAAAACTAGGGCCTGTAGGACCTGCCTTGTTGATAGTGTTGTTAAGAAGACAGAGCAGCGCTTTATTATGGACAGACTTCCCCCCCCACCCCCCAGTTTAGCTACTGTTATATCAGCATGTTTTGACCATGACAGTTTACAATCCAGGGTACTCCAAGCAGTTTAGTCACCTCAACTTGCTCAATTTCCACATTTATCATTACAAGATTTAGTTGAGGTTTAGGGTTTAGTGAATGATTTGTCCCAAATACAATGATTTTACTTTTTGAAATATTTAGGACTAACTTATTCCGTGCCACCCATTCTGTAACTAACTATCTGTAGCTTACTCGCATAGTGTTGAGTCATTCACATACATAGATAGACACACTGGATTTACTCAAAGCCAGTGGCATGTCGTTAGTAAATATTGCCCTGGGGAATTCTGGTTTCTACCTGGATTATGTTGGAGAGGCTTCCATTAAAGAACACCCTCTGTGGTCTGTTAGACAGGTAACTCTTTATCCACTATATCGCAGGGGGGGGTGTAAAGCCATAACACATACGTTTTTCCAGCAGCAGACTACTAACAAAACAGCCCCCATAGTCTTTTTATCATCAATTTCTCTCAGTCATCAGTCATATGTGCTGTGCTTGTTTAATGTCCTTCCCTATAAGCATGCTGAAAGTTTATCAATTTGTTTACTGTAAAATAGCATTGTATCTGGTCAAACACCATTTTTTCAAAAAGTTTACTAAGGGTTGGTAACAGGCTGATTGGTTGGCTATTTGAGCCAGTAAAGGTGGCTTTACTATTCTTAGGTAGCGGAATGACATTTGCTTCCCTCCAAGCCTGAGGGCACACACTTTCTAGTTGGCTTAAATTGAAAATATGGCAAATAGGAGTGGCAATATTGTCCTCTATTATCCTCAGTCATTTTCCATCCAAGTTGTCAGACCTCGGTGGCTTGTCATTGTTGATAGACAAAAATACTATTTTCACCTTTTCCATAAAGGTGAAAAACAAATTACAATCCTTGTCTTTCATAATTTGTTAAATTATACTTGGATGTGTAGTGTCGGCATTTGTTGCTGGCATGTCATGCCTATGTTTTCTAATCTTGCCAATGACAAAATCATTAAAGTAGTTGGCAATATCAGTGAGTTTTGTGATGAATGAGCCACCTGATTCAATGAATGATGGAGCTGAGTTTGCCTTTTTGCCCAAAATTTCATTTAAGGTGCTCCAAAGCTTTTTACTATCATTCTTTATATCATTTATCTTTGTGTCATTGTATAGTTTCTTCTTATTTTTAATCAGTTTAGTCTATGATTTCTCAATTTGCAGTACGTTTGCCAATCAGTTGTGCTGTCAGACTTAGTAGGTGACGTCAGAGGTCAGCATGTGGGAGAAGTGGGAACGCAGAATGAGAGACGAGTTTCCCACTAGTAATTAATTACCAGTTGGCATTAAAGTGTATTTTTCCCAATCGTATGTGGTAAATTCCCAATTCTGACTTGGTTACGAATGCAGCATTAGTTCAAGGTCAGAATAAGAGTAAAGAGGAGAATGCATCATATGGAATTAAGTTCCATTTACTCACCTTTAACTTGGGTCTTAATTCCTTTTTTTATGAATCTAATCTATTGAAGGTATTCATAATTGTTTTGAATTCAATCAGTCAGCTTTAGTAATTTGTTCTGTAGTTACCATAAATGGACATGAGAGGTCAGCTGTGTCCATGTATTCACCACTGCAGCTTCTCTAGTCATTCTACTATTTTTGCTCCAAAACAGGTATAAAAACAGGCTATAATTTAGATATTACATAGATTGCTCTTGATACGGAGACCTTGCCTAAAGTAAGAAAGCGATAAGATACTCTGTAAATGAGCAGTTATGCCACGGTCTCTCAAATCATGCCTCACGTCACTATCCCACTTTATTTTATGAAAACAAGTTTAGCTTCTTTGTAGGAGACTGATGTAGAATGTCAAGAAGTCACCTCAATGCTGTCTGTAACACACATTATGTTAATATAGAGCAGGGATGGGCATCTCATGGCCTCCCTTTTGTTGAGAGATAGAATAATAGAATACACAAGGTGTAATTTCAATATTTGGTTGTGCCTCAGTCGTCACTCAATTGTCAGCTAAATGTTTTTAGATTGGTATTTTAGTCTAGCGGCCAGATAACCTTGTAGTAAGTACGGCCGAATTACCGACCGAGGTGGGGCCCGTTGATCATCAGTTATAATATTAAAAACCACAAACATTTTCCTCCAACCTATGGCAAAATGTGTAGAAATGCAGGAAATGAGCTGTAAAAATGCATATTTCTCTGCCTATGGCAAATTGTGTAGAATTACAAACTCGCTTTAAAACACCAAATATTTTCTCTATGCTCCATATCAACATGTGCAGAATTGCAGGCAATGAACTTTAAACTTACTTTGCTGTCATGAGGGAGGCCGCAGACCCACGAGCCACTGCACCCCATGAGTTCCATTTTTTGTGGTCCCCACCCCAATCAGTTGCCCATCTCTGATATAGGTCATTGCTATTAAGTGTTGCAAACATTGGCAAAGGGCATATCCCATGGTTGGTATTAATAATGCAATCAGTATTTTCAGTTGCACATTTTCAATAAATGTAACGTATTAATGTAATTTCAATCCCCTCTAGTTTTAAGTTGTACGTACGGGATACTCATGGTATACGTCGTCCAACGAAATGCTTAATTCCAGGGTCCTTCCTCGACAATGCAGCAACGATAAGAACAATAAACGATAAGAATATGAACAGGGGTACATGGCAGTAGAATAAAATAGATATTAACATTTAGCATCCTCTCATGTTACGCGGAGTGGAACCCAAGAGCAGACTCAGACGAGGAGACTGGGATGAAGTAACCAAGGTATTTATTGAAACACAGGGGGAAGATGGAGTGCGGGCCAGGGGAAGCTCGGGTTGGTTGCAGGAAACCAGGTGCTGAGGCTGGAGCGAGAGGTGTTGGGACAGGGTAAGCAGGTTCGGAGGCGAATCCAGGAAAGAGTAGCTGGATGACGAAACGTGGAACTGGAGACAGGGACCAGAGTCAGAGCAAGCAGAACTGTAGCAGAGAGGAAAACAGCATCAGGCAGGATAACATGCTCTAATAACAACAACCGGCTAGAAGCGTAGACTAACTGAGCAGAGATTACAATCTGGCACTGTGGAAGTGGCAGGGCTGAGTATTTGTAGATGTCTTGATTATGGAATGGGTTGCAGCTGGTGGGGATCTGCTCTGACTCCAGCACACCTTTCTCCGCCCACACAATCACACACACACATAGAGAGAGAGAGAGGGAGGGGGAGAGAGTACTGGGGGAGTGGCGGCAGGTCAAGGAGACACAGGATGAGCAGTAGAGGGCGTTGCAGGAGCAGATGTGACAGTATGTAAGAGTATTGTTTACTGAACAAAAATATGAACTCAGTGTTCAATGATTTACAGTTATATAAACTGAGTTACAGTTCATATAAGGAAATCGTTAAATTCAAGTACATTTGTTAGGCCCTAATCTATTCACATGACTGGGAATACAGATATACATCTGTTGGTCAGATACCTTAAAAAAAATAAAAAGTAGGGGCATGGGTCAGAACCAGTCAGTTGTGTGTGTGTGTATATCTCTATAAAAGGAGGTTGGTGGCACCTTAATTTGGGAGGACGGGCTTGTGGTAATGGCTGGAGCAGAATTAGTGGAATGGTATCAAATAAATCAATGGTTTCCATGTGTTTTGAATTTCTTACATGTACGTATTTAATTAGGCAAGTCAGGTAAGAACAAATTCTTATTTACAATGACGGCCTACCCCTGCCAA
This sequence comes from Oncorhynchus clarkii lewisi, assembly GCF_045791955.1. Taxonomy (NCBI): domain Eukaryota; kingdom Metazoa; phylum Chordata; class Actinopteri; order Salmoniformes; family Salmonidae; genus Oncorhynchus; species Oncorhynchus clarkii. The sequence continues at coordinate 12,386,699 of NC_092165.1, forward strand.
ACCCTAACCCGGATGACACAGGGTCAATTGTGCACCACCCTATGGGACTCCCAATCAAACCCAGGATCGAACCAGGCTCTGTAGGGACACCTCTAGCGCTGAGATACAGTGCCTTAGACCGCTGTGCCACTCAATAGCCCATTGATGCCATTCCATTTGCTCTGTTACAGCCATTATTATGAGCCATCCTCCCCTCAGCAACTTCCACCTATCTCTATCTCTGGAACACACTTGAGTCAACAAAGTTTGACACCTCAAGGATATTTAAGCAGGCCTACAGTATTCTTTTGAAAGGTTTCACATCTCAAATTAATGCATGTTATTTTGTGCGTAAAATGTAAAATCACTTGCAGTATATGACTGAAATACAAAATTCATGTCAATATTTGAAACAAGCATTAAGCCCCAGAGCTACCAAAAAGAAATGTTAAAAGGCAGCACTGTTCAAAACATGGTGACATTAAGCTAGGTGACATATCAGTGAGGTTGGCATTCACAACATGTTCAGTTATGTTGCCCCTGGTTGGTTCCATGCAGGATGGAACAATCTGTAATGGTTAGTGCAATCCTGGGACATGCAGGATGTCCAGAACCACAACCCTTACCAAACAACCCCAACCCTGAACGTAAAGATTGAAATGTCATATTCAATGAGGTGACGTAAGCGTTGGGAAGTCCCAGGATCCTGGATATCAAGGACCTATCTGTAATAGCAAAGACTTGTATCTGTGGTTATAGCCTAACAAAATGTGGCAATGTTTTATAGTTATGCAAATACGATCCGCTAATCAAACAAGCCTGCGGCTTCCTGGTTTTGATTGCTCCACATCCGTGTGTCCGTCTACCTTTTCAACCTGCGTTCCAATTTCTATAAGATTGCATCCTTCTAGAAATCATAGGCATGCCTTACATTCAGTGGTGATTTTAGCATGTGAATCTTGGTGGGGGAAAAAAAATGTAAATGTGGGATGCATGCCAGCAAAGCCACTACAAAACAATACATTCATTGGACCACAACAGTGGCAAACTGTTAGGGCCTACATAAAGCTATCCCAATAGCAGAGTCCCAACAGCAGTCCCAACACCTTACTACTGTTATACCTGTCTATCAGTGGAGCCTTGTCTGGCAGCGAAACAGTTCATTCAGCCTCATTTACTGCCTTTTAAAAAAACATAGCTGATATGGTTGACTTGCTTAAACTAATGTGGTTTCTACTGACAATTGAGATGTACAAACTATGGCATAAGGGGATGGATGACAAGCGGATAAGAGGCCATCCATAATTTTGATTAAGACATTAATGAGCGAGCTAGGGCAGACGTAGTCAATATAACTATTTGTTTAGCACTTTTGAAATGTACAGCAACAGAATTCAGAACATGGGCTGTTCTTACAGTGTTTTCCCTGTACACCAAGTCAGAACCGTAGGATAAATAAAGGGGGCACATAAGCAGACAATGAAAGCTCTTACAATATTCAATGATTACATTTCTCAAAAACAGGTAATAGGCTACATGTTCACCACCAAGTCAGATCAGTAGGTGAAATTAAGAGGTGAAAATAGATCAAATTATTAAGGTGAGGCACATGGGCTACTAACAGCTTACTACACAATACTTAGCATTACTTTCTTAGCTACAGTATACATATCTCCCTGGCATATTACATAGTTTATTCAGCATCATATAATACATTTTTGGACTCACCCTGTTGTGCTGTGCTCACTTGAACAGGAAGGTGGCGCGTCGGTCTGTCGTGGGCAAATTTTGGCATCAAACTTTGTCATCAAAGTCTGGCATTCTCTGGATTTATGGTGCTTTCAAGACAACTGTGAACTCTGGGGGGAAAAAGGTAGAATCATGATGACATCAGTGATCTTCAAGTAATAGCTCTAGAAAGAGGCCCGAGTTCCGAATGTACAATTCCGAGTTGGATGAAAGTTCTAAACGTATTTTCCCAGTTGTAGCTCGTTTTTCCCCGAGTTCGCAGTTGTCTTGAACTCACTAAAGTCAGATTTTGCAGTTCCGAGTTCCCAGTTGTTTTATGCGCGGCACAAATCAAGCTTCATTGACAGCATGGCCAATGTTGAATGTTTATCATTTCAAACTAGGAAAATAGACACTTAATCTTAGACTTGGGACTACACAGCCACTCCACTGAATAGCAGGCTAATGATTACTTTGCAATGCTTGCAGTTAGCGACTGATTCCTTCAAAACCACTCATTGTTGAATTTGCAATTTCCAACTTGTTGTGTAATGTTCATGTCCAATGGCCGATGAGCACCTATTTTACCTATAATTTCTCGTAATTATTTATCTTCTTATGACAAGTATTAAAAAGGATTTGCTAGAAGATTGTCGACTTGATTCATGATGATGACTTCTAGCTAAGATTTTGAAAGTATGATGTCCAATCAAAGATACTGTAGATATAATGTGATTTGACGTAATTGTATCTGTGGCCAGTGACCTTCAGCCTTCTTGGATGGGCACTTCTAATGTAACTCTGTGGCAGCACCCAAGGAGCTTGAATTTTCTAGCTCTACCCTTAGACTTGGCGGTGACTTAGTGTCCCCATGAGTGACAGAACACTGAGCCAATCACAGCGCAACGCTCCGTATTTTCTGTTGGCTTGCCCCACCACCATAGAAAGCACTGAGCTAGGCTGAAACGCCTGCATTTTGGAGCTGCCTTACTCAAGAAAACAAAAAAGAGACCATGTTTGTATGCGGCTTTATTAACTTAATGATATATAAATTTTTATTGTATTTTTTACTTTGTTTGCAAACTGATATGTGACACATTAATGCCAAATAACATGCAAAACAGGAAAGTCCTCCCCAACAACAACAAAAATGTGAAGCTCAAAAGAGCCCCACCTGCCCTGAATGACGGTCGCCACTGCTTATATTATAACTTTTGGTAGTAGGGCGGTGTGACTGACAGACAGACAGAGAGAGAGAGCAGATAATGTTACATGCCGACGAGAGGGATTCAATCAGGAGAGGCGCACGGTTGGCTCAATTTGGGATTCGAACTGGCTTTGGCAGACAGGGGTGCCACGAAGTAACGAGGTTAGCTAGCACCGCGTAGATGGTCTTATTTTCAAAATGAGGTTAAGAGTTGGATTTATTCTTCGCAGTGTAATAGTTATTGCCACATTCTTAGGGCTTGTGGTGCTTTGGTCTTCCCTTTCGCCGAAAGAGCACGACGAAAATCCCTTTGCTAAACGGGTAAGTTTTCAATTACAACCAGCTTTCTATTTGTCAAACGTTATAATTGTATATGTTTCATGTGTTTTTGTTGTAGCTATGCATTCTATAACATTTATGGCATGTAATTCTGGCTAACGTTACCTAACCATGTTGCTAAAGTCGCTAACGTCAGCTAGCAAGCAAGTCTGAGTCGTTGTCATGGAGATTGTTAGCGATTGAGTCTATTTTAGCTAGCTACTGTAACGTTAGAGTGCAAAAATGTCATTGGGACGTGATGACAGTCTTACTTATACATTTTGGTAGCTCGCGTTAACTAGTTAATCAGCCGACTAACGTTAGCTAGCTAGCGTGCCTGCATTGAACCCAACTCATTCCTGAATGGCAGCTTGCGTTAGGTCATATTTAAATGATTTGACGAGAATATCAAACATATCCGAAAGGCTTTAGTCTGGTAGCTGTCTCTCGTTCAAATTCTCTCCTGTTGCTCACGAATTCGACAATAGTAATCATTGTATGAAAAGACGCAACCAAGCTTGTAAAAACGTTGTGTTGAAATGACACGTAGCCAGCTGGCAAAACGAATGCCTGGAAAGCTAGCCATCTACGTTAATGCATCCCTGAAGCTAAACTCACACCTGTCAAGACTCGCACCGAAGCTGTAATTGCCTTTGTCGAATAAGTGATACTGTGTTAAAACAAACAATGCCGTGTAATTTCTTGGTTAGCTATGCAATGTTCCTAGCTATGTTTACTGTGAACCTCATGATCATAAACGCATGTGCATACCGTAATGTGGCCAGTGAAGGAATTCGACTTTAAGCTAATTGTTGGGGGACTAGTTAGCCAATTGAGCTGTCAAGTAGGGCAGATTAAGACCTTTGGTGATCCTGCAAACCTAGATGAAGAGCATGATCATCTGTTTTAACCCTTTTACGCCTTGTAAAAGCTAGCAGCTACCGCTGTCAACTAAACTTGCTTAATAATCTAAGTCTATCACACACTCCATTTTAGGCCTTGGAAAAGCAATAGGCCTAACTAACTTGTTTTTGATTCTATGTAGGAGGGAGATGCCTCTAACCTCTTGCCTAAGAATGACATTGCTGACCAGTTCAAACCCGTGGTCCCCTGGCCCCACGTGGAAGGGGTCGAGGTGGACCTGGACTCCATCCGACAGAAGAACAGAGGAGACGACAAGCTGGTTCCTGGCAAACCAGCCGGCGGTGCTCAGAACCAGCAGAATGTCATCCAGAAACAGTATGTCACCTTCAAGCCCCACACCAATGTCTACTCGGCACCCGTCCTAAGGAAGGGGACCCTGGGGAACTTTGAGCTCAAGGAGCCAGAGCCCCACGGGGTGCAGGATGGGCCTGGGGAGGGGGCGAAGCCGTTCGTTCTGGGAGCGGAGTACCACGAGGCCGCCCAGGCCAGCATTAAGGAATTTGGCTTCAACATGGTGGCCAGCGACATGATCTCCCTAGACAGGACCATCAGCGACATTCGCCATGAAGAGTAAGTAGTATAAGGCCTGAGCCCAATCCAGGCAGATAGACAAGGTGCTGGGTCATAGTATACATTTTTTTTTAGACCTAGGTCTATTGGAATGGTTTGTGTGTTTTGGCATTTGAATTGGAATGAAGAAGAAATCTGTGACATTCACCATAAAGAGTAGTTACAGTAGCAGGCCTTAGAGCCCAGGTAGATGGCTACTGTATGGATTGGTGGTACTGTGTTGTGTAAACTAGTTGTCGTCCCTATTAAGGATGTAGCTAGGCTTATCGGAATGGTACGTGTGTTAAGGAACTGTCATCAACTTAATGTTTTTTCTCTTCTAAATATGTCTCACTGGGTGTTCCAATTGAATGTTACGTCATCGTTCCTTTCACAAATGTTACAAATGTATTTTTTAAAAGATCATAATGTATCCATGGCTTGACATTAGGTCTGAAAGGCACTTGCCCATCAGGCATGTCAGGAGTCTTTTTTTTTTTTTTTTTTTTTTGCATGATTATGATCACTTGCCTGAAAATGTGAATGAACTATTTGCCATACTAGCTGCCCTTTACCGACACAGGGGAGGAATGAATATAAAGAATTTTTGTTGTCAGCAAAAAATAATTATCAGAGCAGGCTCAACTTGCCAGACTGGCATAAATTGTCTGTCTTTCACTTAAACAATGGGGGGGAGGAACCAGAAAGATCAGTTAGGCTATTGGAATTATTTTTACAATTTTGGTTTCACCTGCTCAATATGGCAATCTAAGAGGAGGCTCACCTTGTGTCACTGTTCAGAGTTCACATGCCCTAGTCAATGGGGTAACTATTTATGTCAATCCCGGTACATGTCATTTATCAGAGACTTTTATCCAAAGCGACTTTGTCATGCGTGCATACATTGGGATCTAACCCACTATTCTGGTGTCGCAAGCACAATTCTATACCTGAAGGGCTGGTATGACAAGGGTGTGAGTCAGGCTTTCAAAGGTTGGTTTTGTTAACAGAACAAAGGCTTACCACCAGACCAATAGAAAATCAGTTCTTTGATAGTCAAACTATTCAGTTGGTCCATTATCAAAACTGTATATATTGTGTGTCACAAACTTACACCTTGAGATCTGAGGCGTGGCTTCTCTATTCTGTTCATAGGGTTTGCGTCATATTGACATGTATTTTGAGAAGAGTTACACATGCTTACATTTACACACATATTAGACTATAGGCCTAGGTGTTCAATTGAAGATGTGTTTATCAAGTAAAGTCTGTATCGGCCACATTCTACCCATTGAGGATGTGGAAATGTAGCATCATTCTTCTAATAATGGTAAGATTTTTATTTTTAACCTTTTATTTAAGTCGGTTAAGAACAAATTCTTATTTACCAAACCACATGATCTTTGTTTTGTAGGTGTTCAGAACACGGTTAAGTGTAGAGAAAGCTTTGTTTTAGAGCATTTAACACAAAATCCAGGGAGGGGCCAGCTGCGTATAAGACCGTATCATCTGCATATAAATGGATGAGAGAGCTTCCTACTGCCTGAGCTAAGAATGATGCTAGGAAGAATGCTGGCATTCTATACAACACCTTGATTGAGTTATACACTGTAAGACGCATTCTCTGAAATTTGCTACTCAATTTATGACAAGGTAAGCCTATTATACATCACAAATTATACACATGTTCTGATGGCTTGCAAGGTTTGTTTCTACTAGTGTTCATTTTGGCATTTAATGGTGACTGAAATATTCGTCAAACAACTATTTTTCAGTGGCAATTGACAAAACTGTAACTGACAAAAAGGAATTTCAGTTGACTAAATTGAGAATTCTCTGACTACTAAGTGGACTGGGAAAGAGTTTTTGGAGTGATCGCTTCGCTAACCTGCCTTTAAGTAGCTACCCTTTGCCTGGTTGAAACACAAGCCCAAAAAACAGCATTGAGTTTAATAATAAAATGGTCTAGGTGTGTTTTTCTCTCCCTTGAGTAGGCTATAGAAGAGTAGGCCATCTTTGAATTTGTAGTCTCGCTCAGCCCTCCCACCCTGGGACTAGCCCCCCCGCAACTGCATCCTGGACTTCCTGACGTATCGGCCCCAGGTGGTGAGGGTAAGCAACAACACCTCTGCCAGGCTGACCCTTGCACGGGGCCCCTCAAGGGTGTGTGCTTCGTCCCCTCCTGTACTTCCTGTTCACCAACGACTGCGTGGTCTTGCACTACTCCAACACTATCAAGTTTGCTGAAGACACAACGGTGGTCGGCCTGATCACTGACGGAGAGGAGTCAGCCTACAGGGAGGAAGTCAGACTTAGCAGTGTGGTGCCAGGAAAGCACGCCCCCATCCACATCAACGGAGCTGTTGTGAAGTGGGTTGAGATCTTCAAGTTCCTTGGCATCCATATCGCTAACGGACCCCCCCCCCCCCCCCCCCTCCCCATTCAGCTGAAAAGGTGGCGCGGGAAATTCAAAATATTTTTTTGAAATATTTAAGTCCAATACAGCAAATGAAAGACATCTTGTTGATCTACCCATGTCCGATTTAAAAATATATATAATAATAATAATAATAATAATAAAAAATGTTTTACAGCGAAAACACAACATATATTTGTTAGATCACCACCAAATCCAACAAAAAAACACAGCCATTTCCCCCAGCCAAAGATAGTCACAAACGCAGAATTAAAGATAAAATTAATCACTAGCCTTTGATAATCTCCATCAGATGACACTCATATGACATCATGTTACACAATACATTTATGTTTTGTTCGATAATATGCATAGTTATATCCACAAATATCGGTTTACATTGACGGCAGTTTCAGAAATGCCTCCAAAATATCAGGAGTAATTACAGAGAGCGACATCAGATAACAGAAATAATCAAACTTTGACGAAAGATAAATGTTTTACATATAATTAAAGATACACGGGTTCTTAATGCAACCGCTGTGTCAGATTTTTTGTAAACGTTACGAAAAAAGCATACCATGCAATAATCTAAAACGGCGCTAAGACGTAAATATACAGTGGGGCAAAAAAGTATTGTCAGCCACCAATTGTGCAAGTTCTCCCACTTAAAAAGATGAGAGGGCTGTCATTTTCATCATAGGTACACTTCAACTATGACAGACAAAATTAGAGAGAAAAAATCCAGAAAATCACATTGTAGGATTTTTAATGAATTTATTTGCAAATTATGGTGGAAAATAAGTATTCATTCATTCATCCTTAATGCAACCGCTGTGTTAAATTTCAAAAACACTATGGAGAAAGCACACCATGCAATAATCTGAGTACAGCGCTCAGAAACAAAAACAAGCCATACAGATACCTGCCATGTTGTGGAGTCAACAGAAGTCAGAAATAGCATTATAAATATTCACTTACCTTTGATCTTCATCAGAATGCACTCCCAGGAATCCCAGTTCAACAATAAATGTTTGTTTTGTTTGATAAAGTCCACAATTTATGTCCAAATACCTCCTTGTTGTTTGTGCATTTAATTCACAAATCCAAATTCATGAGGCGCGATCACTAGGTCCAGACAGTCAAAAAGTTATGTTACAGTCCATAGAAACATGTCAAACGATGTATAGAATCAATCTTTGGTTAACATCCTAATCTTCAATAATGTTCCAAACGGAGAATTCCTTTGTCTTTTTGTCTTTAGAAATGCAATGGAACGCAGGTAGCGCTCACGGGAGCGCGCGTTATCAGCTCATGGTAGACACCTGATTTGAAAGAGCTCTCTTTCTCTCTCCCCTCACAGTAGAAGCCTGAAACAAGGTTCTAAAGACTGTTGACATCTAGTGCCTTAGGAAGTGCAATATGACCCCATAGATATTGTATATTCGATAGGCAATGACTTGAAAAACCACAAACTTCAGATTTCCCACTTCTCGGTTGGATTTTTGTGCTCAGGTCCGGGGCCCAGTGCTCAAGTTGGGTCACTGGGTCCACATGAACTCAAAACAAATGATTTACCCAGTCAGATATAGCATAGCGGCAAGTAGTCAAATTGTTTGCTATCCCTTTTTCTTTCTGTGCCACCAAAATGTTCGCATATAGGCTACTGGTAATGTTAACAGGGCCACGTTCCACTGAGAAAAGTATGAACATTGTCATTTGAAATTCAATGTATCAAATCAAATTTTATTTACCACATGCACTGAATAAAACTGGTGTAGACGTAACCGTAAAATACTATCTTACGAACCATTCCCAACGATGCAGAGTTTTAAAAAAAAGAAAAAAATAATAGTAACTAGGGCAATAGGGCAAAACAGCCCGGGTTGGCTTAAATTGTTAACTATTTAGTCTCCAATGTTTATTCGAAACAAATACATTTGCACAATGAGCTAACTTATAGCAAACAAATCACTGACTTTCATGTACACAAACCTATAGCTTTGTCCTACCAACATTTTTCTGCATAGCTTCCTATTCTCTTCCCAACAGCAGAAATAACAAACATACAGTAAGAATAATATTATATATGAATTATCTGCCCATGTAAATTCCCAATTCATAGATGTTGCACATTACATACTAAAACAGACAAGTGCAGAGAGCGAGAGCCTTGCTATTGGGAGGCGCCGCCGTAGGCAGACCTGGCTCTCAAGAAGACAGGCTATGTGCACACTGCCCACAAAATGGCGGTGGAAACTGTGCTGCACTTCCTCCCCTCCTGCCAAATGTATGACTATAGACATATTTCCCCTCATATTACACAGACCCAAAGAAGTAGAAAACAAACCAATTTTGATAACTCCCATATGTATTGCGTGAAATACTTGTGTACATTTGCAGCAGCAAGATTTGTGACCTGTTGCTACAAGAAAAGGGCAACCAGTGAAAAAACAACATTGTAAATACAACCCATATTTGTTTATTTTCCCTTTTGTACATTGTAACACTGTACATAGCCATAATATAACATTTGAAACGTATATTCTTGAAACTTTTGTAAGTGTATTGTTAACTGTTATCCAGTTCACTTGCTTTGGCAATGCCAATAAAGCCCTTTGAATTGAGAGCGCAAAGCACAATCACAAGATGGTGCTGCAAAGCAGGCTATTGGCAAAGTAGTTTGGGTTACACATCTCCATCACAGTCACGTCATTGTTATCAACGTTCCACAGACGCCGCAGCCACATTGAGGTCTAAAAGTAGAACGGGAGCTAATGACTGTATTGCCCAGAGATGTAGTCGATTCCCTCGAGTCCCAAGTCCCTTGTGCTCAGGTCCGGGGCCCAGTGCTCAAGTCGGGTCACTGGGTCCACATGAACTCAAAACAAATGATTTACCCAGTCAGATATAGCATAGCGGCAAGTAGTCAAATTGTTTGCTATCCCTTTTTCTTTCTGTGCCACAAATGTTCGCATATAGGCTACTGGTAACGTTAACAGGGCCACGTTCCACTGAGAAAAGTAAGAACATTGTCATTTGAAATTCAATGTATCAAATTTTATTTACCACATGCACTGAGTAAAACTGGTGTAGACGTAACCGTAAAATACTAGCTTACGAACCATTCCTAACGATGCAGAGTTAAAACATATTTTTTTTTAAATAGTAACTAACAAGGAATAAAGTATACAAGAATTTAGCTATATACACAGGGAGTAGCAGGTCAATGTACGAGAGGTAAGAGGTATTAGACGTAGATATGTACATTAAGGCGGGGATAGGTATCAGGATAAGAGTCTAATAAAAAACAGTAGCAGCAGCAAATTAGTGTAAAAGTGTATGTTTGTGGTCTCGGAGCCTGTTGGTCCAAGAGACAATGCCGCGATACTGTTTGCTGGACAGTAGCAGAGTGAACAGTCTATGGCTTGGGTGACTGGAGTCTTTGGGAATTTTTCAGGCCTTCCTGGGACACTGCCTGATATATACACTGACCAAAAATATAAATGTAAAGTACTGGTCCCATGTTTCATGAGCTGAAATAAAATATCCCAGAAATGTTCCTTACACACAAAAAGCTTCTCTCAAATTGTGTGCACAAATTTGTTTTTATTTCACTTCTAATGGCTGGGGGGCAGTATTGAGTAGCTTGGATGAATAAGGTGCCCGGGGCAAACTGTCTGCTACTCAGGCCCAGAAGCTAAGATATGCATATTATTAGTAGATTTGGATAGAAAACACTGAAGTTTCTAAAACTATTTGAATGTCTGTGAGTATAACAGAACTCATATGGCAGGTAAAAACCTGAGAAAAACGTGTCGGTTTTATTGCTAAACAACCAACCCGTCTATAAAGAATGAGGGGAAAATATATCAAAGTTGCTTGGCGACATGGACAAAAATCCATATAACACTAAATTGACTGAATTATCACTAACGATGAGTTAAACGATAAATGTATAACATACTTTTTTACATTTCCATGAACTACTACTTTGAATGCTGTAGCTATCAGTTGTCCCGTTTTTAGAAATCACCTGTGTTGGGGTAATGTCATACCTGTTACTTTTATATGTAATCAGACTGCTTTTTAACGGAGTGAAGTAACGCATTTTCAAATTGGGTAATATTGTTAATTTATCAAACAATGCCTGCGTTACTTTCATAATCCTATCTCTACCGGGCGTGTTTCCATGATCCAATCTCGATTTGCTTCCTCAGTTAGTTCTTATGCGAGCTGAGAGGCTGTTTGGAGAAATGTCATGACAGCTGCTGTCCATAGAATTGTATAGAGGGCGCACCTCTGATCTTTGCCATTGATCGCTTCTGTGATGGCAAAGCCCATAGCGGGTTTTCCTGTCCAGTGGAAATGGTCCCCTCTATACATCTCTATTGGTCTGTGTATGTGCAGTCTATAACCAGACCTGGCGGCTCGTGAGATTTGGACTGCAAATACAGTGCATTTGGAAACTATTCAGACCCCTTTTTCCACATTTTATTACAACTAAAAAAACGGATCTATCATATTTGCATAAGTATTCAGACCCTTTACTCAGTACTTTGTTGAATCACCTTTGGCAGCGATTGCAGCCTCGAGTCTTCTTGGGTATCACGCTACAAGCTTGACACACCTGGATTTGGGGAGTTTCTCCCATTTTTCTCTGCAGATCCTCTCAAGCTCTGTCAGGTTGGATGTTGAGCGTCGCTGCACAGCTATTTTCAGGTCTCTCCAGAGACGTTAGATTGGGTTCAAGTCTGGGCTCTAGCTGGGCTACTCAAGGACATTCAGAGACTTGTCCCGAAGCCAGTCCTGCACTGTCTTGGCTGTGTGCTTAGGGTCGTTGTCCCGTTGGAAGGTAAACCTTCGCCCCAGTCGGAGGTCTTGAGCACTCTGGAGCAGGTTTTCATCAAGGATCTTTCTATACTTTGCTCTGTTCATCTTTCCCTCAAACCTGACTAGTCTCCCAGTCCTTGAAATACATCCCCACAGCATAATGCTGCCACCACCATGCTTCACTGTAGGGATTGTGCCAGGTTTCCTCCAGACGTGACGCTTTGCATTCAGACCAAAGAGTTCATTCTTGGTTTCATTAGACCAGAGAATTTTTGTTTCTCATGGTCCGAGAGTCTTTAGGTGCTTTTTGGCAAACTCCAAGCGGGCTGTCATGTGCATTTTACTGGGGAGTGGTTTCTGTCTGGCCACTCTACCATAAAGGCCTGATTGTTGGAGTGCTGCAGAGATGGTTGTCCTTCTGGAAGCTTCTCCCGTCTCCACAGAGGAATTCTGGAGCTCTGTCAGTGACCATCAGGTTCTTGTTCACCTCCCTGACCAAGTCCCTTCTCTCCCTTTTGTCAGAGTGGCCTCAGGGGTACATACAGTCCGTATGTAGCCAAATGTAGCTGCTGCTCATTCCATTTGCTCAAAAATGGATAAATGGTTCAAAAGAAAGTAAGGCTCGCGTCCATAGAGACACATACTAGCTCTACTGGCAGTACTGCTACTACCAGCAGTACACACCTGCACCTGTCGACGACACAAGTTGTTCTGCTTCCACGAGCACATCCAATGCTAGCATTTGTTGTTAGCCCAGCTAGCATGGACGCTGACAGTTGTGAATCTGATGCAGCCGAAGAGCTACTGCCCCCTTCCCCGGGAAAGCACCGAACAACAGGCAGGGACGTTGGACCATTTGAAGAGGCGCAAATATGATGAAAACTACATTGATCCGGGTTCACTTGCATTGGGTGTAGTGCCTTTCCTCAGCCACGGTGTGTTATGCGCAAAAGTACTAACTCACAACTCGATGAAACCTTCACTCTTGCGCAGACATTTAGAAACGAAACATGCCAATTTGAAAAATAAACCAGTTTTTTGAGCAAGAATTAAGACTACTTCCGAGTAGTAAGGCATGTATAAAAGCAACAGATACCATTAATAAGAATGGACTGAAAGTGTCTTATGTGGTGAGCTACCGAGTGGCTAGGACAGGCAAGCCCCATACTATTGTGGAGGACTTCATTCTTCCTGCTACTGCTGATATGGCTGGGACAAGGCCCCCAAAAAACTATACAGACAATGCCTTCATCAAACAACACTGTTTCACTACGCAACAGTGACATGGCAGGAGATGTTTTTGAAACAATTACTGCTTCGCATGCAAGCCAGTGAATTCTATACGTTACAGCTGGATGAGTCAACAGAAGTGGCGGGCCTGGCACAGCTCCTGGTATATGTCTTATTTTTATGGGGGGTCAATTAAGGAAGACATCCTCTTCTGGAAACCAGGGCAGCAGGAGAGGATATTTTTAAAGTGCTGGACAGCTTAGTGACATCAAATGGACTTTGGTGGTCAAGATGTGTTGGTATCTGTACTGATGGTGCACACGCCATGACAGAGATACACATAGTGGAGTGGTTGCATCCAAGCAGTTGCTTCTGACGCCACTTGGGTACACTGCAGCATCCACCGAGATGCTCTTGCTGCCAAGGGAAATGCCTGACATCTTTGTTAAAGCAAGGCCCCTTGACTCGCGTGTATTTTCTGCATTATGCAATGAAATGCGCAGCGATCATGTAACGCTTTTACAACGTACAGAAGTGCGCTGGTTATCAAAGGTTAAAGTATTGACACATTTTTTTTTAAATTGAGAGAAGCTTAAAGTTTATTTTACTGACCATAATTTTCACTTGTCTAAATGTTTGTATGATGACGAGTTTCTCACACGACTGGCCTATCTGGGTGATGTTTTTTTCTAGCCTGAATGATCTGAATCTAGGATTACAGGGAATCTCCGCAACTATATTCAATGTGTGGGACAAAATTGAGGCTATGATTAAGAAGTTGGAGCTCTTCTGTCTGCATTAACAACACACAGGTCTTTCCATCATTGTATGACTTTATTTTGTGTGCAAATGAACTCAAGCTTACAGACAATGTCAAATGTGATATAGCGAAGCACCTGAGTGAGCTGGGTGCGCAATTATGCATGTACTTTCCCGAAACGGACCACACAAACAACTGGAATCTTTATCCCATTCATGCCCTGCCTCCAGTTCACTTACCAATATCTGAACAAGAGCGCCTCATCGAAATTGCAACAAGCGGTTCTGTGAAAATGTAATTTAATTAGAAGCCACTGCCAGATTTCTGGATTGGGCTGCGTTCAGATTATCCTGCCTTGGCATATCAGGCTGTTAAGACGCTGATGCCCTTTGTAACCACGTACCTATGTGAGAGTGGATTCTCAGCCCTCACTAGCATGAAAACTAAATACAGGCACAGACTGTGTGTGGAAAATGATTTTAAGACTGAGATTCTCCAAGACAACACAACATTGCAGAGTTATGTGCTTCCTTTCAAGCACACCCTTCTCATTAACCTGTGGTGAGTTATTCACAATTGTTGATGAACAAATAAGGTTTTGTATGTAAGCTGGTTAAATAAAGAGCAAAATTCTTTATTATTATTTGTTCCCTGGTCCTATAAGAGCTCTTTGTCACTTCCCATGAGCTGGGTTGTTACAAACTCACACTCATTCTTATGTTTAATAAATTAATCGTATAGTGTGTGTGTGGGGCAGGCTTACAATGATGGCAAAAAAACATTTGAGAGTGCGCTGACCTTGGTGCTAGAGGGGGTAAGGAGAGCTCTACGGACAATTCCTTCGACCTTATATAAACGTGTGTGTGCCTTTCCAATCAATTGACTTTACCAAAGATGGACTCTAATCAAGTTGTAAATATCTCAAGGATAATCAATGGAAACAGGATGTACCTGAGCTCAATTTTGAGTCACCTAGCAAAGGGTCTGAATACTTATGTAAATAAGGCATTTCTGTATTATTTTTTTTATACATTTGCAAAACAAATCTAAACCTGTTTTTGCTTTGTCATTATGGGATATTGTAAAGATTGAGGAAAAACATTTAATCCATTTTAGAATAAGGCTGTAACGTAACAATGTGGAAAAGGTGAAGGGGTCTGAATACTTTCCGAATGCACTGTAGGTAGGAGCAGCAGCTCATCTTTGGTAGAGCACTCGCCTTGCTTCCTATGACTGTCAAACAAATGGTGAGATTTCTTTTTTTATGGAAGTAATGCAAAGTAATATAGTAGTAACGCATTACTTTCCCCACACAACAATATTGTAAAGTAGTTCATTAAACAAAAGTAATGTAATGAGTAATATTGCTTTTTCAAGTGTCTTATCCTATTAGCTGCATTATTTAATTTCAAAATGCACATTTCTCTACTTTAGTGTAATTATATTACAATATCTGTAAAATGCCCTCCAATTTATTTCCAGCTCTATCACACTAGGCCTATGTATACTGAACAAAAATGTAAGCGCAACATTTAAAATGTTGGTCCAATGTTTAATGAGCTGAAATAAAGAATCCCGGAAATTTCCCATATGCACAAAAAGCTTATTTCTCTAAAATGTTGTGCACAAATTTGTTTACATCCCTCTTAGTGAGCATTTCTCCTTTGCCAAGATAATCCATCCACCTGACTGGTTTGGTATATAAACAAGCTGATTTAAACAGCATGATCATTACACAGATGCACCTTGTGCTGGGGACAATAAAAGGCCCGTCTAAAATGTGCAGTTTTGTCACACAACACAATGCCACAGATGTCTCCAAGTTTTGAGGGAGCGTGCAATTGGAATGCTGACTGCAGGAATGTCCACCAGAGCTGGTGCCAGAGAATTTAATGTTAATTTGTCTACCATAAGCCACCTTCAATGTAATTTTGGAGAATTTGGCAGTACGTCCAATCAAATTTATTTATATAGCCCTTCGTACATCAGCTGATATCTCAAAGTGCTGTACAAAAGCCCAGCCTAAAACCCCAAACAGCAAGCAATGCAGGTGTAGAAGCA
Source organism: Oncorhynchus clarkii lewisi (assembly GCF_045791955.1). Classification (NCBI taxonomy): domain Eukaryota; kingdom Metazoa; phylum Chordata; class Actinopteri; order Salmoniformes; family Salmonidae; genus Oncorhynchus; species Oncorhynchus clarkii. Next base: position 12,402,704 of record NC_092165.1, read on the forward strand.
CGGTGGCTAGGAAAAACTCCCTAGAAAGGCCAAAACCTAGGAAGAAACCTAGAGAGGAACCGGGCTATGAGGGGTGACCAGTCCTTTTCTGGCTGTGCCGGGTGGAGATTATAACAGAACATGGCCAAGATGTTCAAATGTTCATAAATGACCAGCATGGTCAAATAATAATAATCACAGTAGTTGTCGAGGGTGCAACAAAGTCAGCACCTCAGGAGTAAATGTCAGTTGGCTTTTCATAGCCGATCATTAAGAGTATCTCTACCACTCCTGCTGTCTCTAGAGAGTTGAAAACCGCAGGTCTAGGACAGGTAGCACGTCCGGTGAACACGTCAGGATTCCATAGCCGCAGACAGAACAGTTGAAACTGGAGCAGCAGCACGGCCAGGTGGACTGGGGACAGCAAGGAGTCGTCATGCCAGATAGTCCTGAGGCATGGTCCTAGGGCTCAAGTCCTCCGAGAGAAATAGAGAGAAGGAAAGAAATAGAAATAGAGAATTAGAGAGCATACTTAAATTCACACAGGACACCGGATAAGACAGGAGAAGTACTCTAGATATAACAGACTGACCCTAGCCCCCTGACACAAACTACTGCAGCATAAATACTGGAGGCTGAGACAGGAGGGGTCCGGAGACACTGGCCCCATCCGATGATACCCCCGGACAGGGCCAAACAGGAAGGATCAGTCCAATCAGTCTCACAACATCAGACCACATGTAACCACGCCAGCCCAGGACCTCCATATCCGGCTTCTTCACCCGTGGGATTATTTTAGACCAGCCACCTGGACAGATGATGAAACTGTGGGTTTGTACAACCAAAGAATTTCTGTACAAACTGTCAGAAACCGTCTCAGGGAAGCTCATCTGTGTGCAAAATGCTCACCTTCAATGTCCACTGGCACGCTGGAGATGTGTACTCTTCACAGATTAATCCTGGTTTCTACTGTACCAGGCAGATGGCAGACAGTGTATGGCTGTCAGACAGTGTTGGATTGTCAACGTTGTGAACAGCGTGCCCCATGGTCGGGTTATGGTATGGGTAGGCATAAGCTACGGACAACAATTGCATTTTATTGATGGCAATTTGAATGCGCAGAGATACTGTGACAAGGCCCGTTGTCGTGCCATTCAGCCGCCACCATCATGTTTCTGCATGATAATGCACAGCCCCATGTCTGAAGGATTTCTACACAATTCCTTGAAACTGAAAATGTCTGCATACTCACCCAACACGTCACCCATTGAGCATGTTCGAGATGCTCTGGATCGACGTGTACGACAGTGTGTTGCAGTTCCTGCTCATATCCAGCAACTTCACACAGCCATTGAGGGGTGGGACAACCTTCCACAGCCTAATCCACTCTATGTGAAGGTGTCGTGCATGAGGCAAAATCGTGTTCACACCAGATACTGACTAGTTTTCTGATCCATGCCCCTACTTTTTTTATTTGATCTGTATTTCCAGTTGTGAAATCTGTAGATTAGGACTTAATTGATTTCATTTAACTGATTTCCTTTATGAACTGTAACTCAGTAAAATTGTTGACGTTTCAGGTTATGTCTCCGTGAGACGCCGTTTTAACAGATTTCATTTGTCTTCGATACGCTATTGAGGCTTCAATGTGCTATTGAGTCTTCACATAGGAATGAATGGTGTCACCTCATCGTTTTGTGTGTGTGTGCACACATTGGGCCACACACACTGTCACTGATTTAACTCACAATGGACTAATACTGTGTGGAGAACAAACAGGCAAAGGTGTATTTCTCCAGCCTTTCATCTGGCCACGGGGCCCAGTGGGAACACAAAGGGCACCTTTTGAACAGTCAGCATGAGACCGGACGGGCATCCCTGGTTGGACGCTACAGTACAGGCTTTAGGTTATGTGGCTGGGCTGCTGACATCCACGTGGACTTTACTATAGCCTAGTCGGTATGGGAGATAATAGATGCTAGACTAAAGAACATAATGAGTGATTGTGGCTGGGCTGGGCCACCTTTTTGCTTTGTTGCTTCCTAGGAATGTAGGACAACCATACTGTCGACTGATTACATTAACTGTAGTAGGTGTGAGACTGTTGCTGCACCCAGACCAGGGGTGGAGTGGAGGGTGAATGTCTCTTTAGAAACTCTCTATTTGTGAAATGGCATTCACGCACTTTAACCAGGACATCACTGCCCCAGACCTAACTGTTGCAGTCTAGACATGCAGTCTAATATCATTGCCTAGTTGGTCTACATATGTAAACCATCCCATGATATATGGGCAGCTGTACATTATTCCATCAGTTTGAGGTTGTTGACAGCCATGTGATTGCACCGTGTTAGGAAAATAGAACTTGTGTGGACTAACCAGTTACTGACAAAGTGCATCACTTGTAGTGACTTGAGCTTCTCTATACAAAGACGGTCCTGATTGGCACACTGCTATTCACGCCTTTCTGTGGATCAGTGCACAGCAGATGTAGGCAAAGGTGTCACTCACTCCATTAGGGGGCTCCCGAGTGGCGCAGCGGTCTAAGGCACTGCATCTCTGTGCTAGCGGCGTCACTACAGACGCTCTGGGTCGAATCCAAGCTGTATCACAACCGGTTGTGATTGGGAGTCCCATAGGGCGGCACACAATTGGCCCAGGTTTGGCCGGTGTAGGTCGTCATTGTAAATACGATTTTTTTCTTAACTGACTTGCCTAGTTAAGTAAAGGTTACATAAAAATGTAAATAGTGTAGAGAGGCTTTGCCATAAAGATATAGATATATTTATTGCAAACTGATTACCAAACATTGGGAAATATTTATCTGGAATAGAAAGCTGTTTTGTCAATTTGAACATTATTACCCTTTTTAATAGATGTTCACAATCATTTGTCAATATTTATTTAGCTTAATCTGTGTTTGATTACAGAAAACCCATGTGGCTGAGGTGGATTGGTTGTACTTTAGTTGTGCAATCAGGATGTGAATCGTCTCAACACAGGATCTGTAGTTCCGGTTTTGGCCACAAGATGGCCCACTGCAGTCACTGTTGAGCAGCCTTGTCCAATACACTTAATTTTAGCCCCGTTCAGGACATTGGGTAAGATTGCAATTCAGTGGAAGTAACTCTCTTTTGAGTTTCATGGCAGATAACGTTAGACATTCTCACCTCTCTGCAGAGGGGCTGAGTTGCGTTGCCTATGTGTGCATGCTTGGCCCCAGTCCCATAACACATTGGGAAGAAGCCAAGGATGTTCAGTATTTTCACCACAGCTCTGGCTCAGCTGCCCTCCTCCAGGTGCTGTGTGAGTAAACAAAAACAACTCTCTGATGAAGCGCGAGCCTGTATCAATTAGACTAGTCCCGAGACACGGCCGTAGGTCTACAGATGGGACTAGTTGTCAGCCTGGTATAAATAGTAAACCGGTTAAGCGCTCAGTCTTTTCCGCGCTGAACAGTTCATATCGTGTTTCTGCGAAATCTGAATGTATCCACACATGACACTATTACAACAGTCAAAAGTTATTCACTTCTAGAATTTGTGTAAGCCTTATGAAAACATTGACGTTACACCCTTAGCCTCCTCCTTAAATCACAACTTTAATCACTTAATTGTTTTTAGTGCTGTGATTTTCATTACTTTTCTGTTGACAGATCATAGGCCTGTTTATTTAGGATGCGTGTGGTACTTTACATGTGACTTGGCTGTGGCCTACGTGTTCCAGGCTTCGTGTGTGTGTGGTTGAGAGGTAGGTTAGTAGCGATCTGTCATACATTAGTGTTTCTCTGGGAGGGTGACTGCGTTAGAGCTGCCTAGCCTGGAGGGATCCTGTCAGCAGAAATGTGGTGAAACAGTCTCCATTTAAGATCTCTGCGAGGCGCTTCACTTCAAGGCTGCGGCAGTGTTTTATAGGCAGGAAGATGGCTGACCTTCGCTCAGCACAGGACCCTCTTTCCCTCTACACACACGAGCATACACTTGTTTTAGCTCTCTCCTTCCTATACTATTTGTCAGGCGCGCACACACACGTACTGAAACTCACATGGAGCCCCTAGAGCGACAAGTAACCTTCACAGACTGAGTTAAGGCACCGGTGTTATTCATTAGTGTTGCTCTTGTCTTCCCCTCCATAGAGCTGTTGTCTTTATAGACGCGTGATGAATGTTTCCACACACAACGATCACTCGTCAAGCTTCCAGTCTGCATCCTGACTGATATGTTGGCTAATAATCTTAGCTAAATTTAGCGTCATTTATGTTTACGTCGTCTGTCCACGAGATGAGTTGGCGAAATGCTTGCAAAATCCGTATGGAAGTTTTGCGAATTTAATGCCATGTGGAGAAATTCATGACCTTTTTACCAAGAGTAGTGCGTTCAGTGTGTTGTCATGCAGAGAACTAAAGTCTCTGGAACAGACCTTCCCTCTCACACAACAGCAGCAACCCAAGCCATTCAACTGTGTCCGCTCCCTTGAGTTAATTAACATCAGGTCCAAGACCATCACTGGATATGCTTCTATTTGTGTCGTTTCAGATGGGAATGAGCGAGGCTTTCGTGGAAACTCCTCTAGGCTAACCGCTGTTCTGCAATGGATCCCTGTTGGACTTTTTTTGTGCAGCAACTTCAAAATTGTTCTCAAATGCAGTAGATTTGAATACAGCCATAGAGCTTACGCCATGTGTAGACTATTGCACGGTGTTTACAAGAAGCTGATATGACTAATGCTTTCCCCCCCTGCCCTTCGAAACCAATCGACGCCTCAACTCAAAACACAATCCAGCACACTGTAGCTGAAGGATAAGCCATTAGTTCCGCTGTTAAACACAGAGATGGGTTGGGGATGGTAAGAGCACTGAATCCCAGTTCAGTAGAAGATCCCCCTCTAATCTTTTCCTTCACAACTTTCTATAAGTCTCTCCAGGGAGACTTCTTAAGTGGCACCCTATTCCCTATATAGTGCACACAGTTTTTGACCAGAGCCCTATGGGTCCTGTTTTAAAAGTAGTGTACTATATAGGGAATAGGGTGCCATTTGAGACGCTACCCGTCTGTCTTTAGTGCCTCCCTCTTTTGGCCTTTCCTAGCCTTTTATTTACTGTTGAAGCTTTTTTGTGCAGGTCATAATAGTGGCAGTCCAAAACCTCCCTGTAAAAGTGAGTAACTTAAGGAGGTGCCTGAGGATCTTTATCTGTTTTCAGGCCTGGGGAGGCTGGAAGACACTTTCCCTTAACTGTTGGCTCTCAGGTTATATTAAAGGTCTGGTCAAACGGGACTGTAATCTGAGGTGTTTATTTGTGTTGGTGGGTGAGAACCAGGAGGACAGGTCAGAACAGAAGCCGTTCCGCATGTTACTGCAGGGGAGATGCGATGGGAGCAACACACACACTAACACAAGGATTAACATTTGCAATGCAAAACACATTAAAAACATACACACGTCACAATGCACACAAACCAGCCAGGCGTTTCTTAGAAAGAGAACATTTTATATATAATCATCCTAAACAGGAAGGACGGGTAGGCAGACCTGTGTGATTCACCATAAATGAAACCTCCCAGAGATGCTCTATAAACTGTTCTCAGTTCAGTCTCTAAGCCTTAACAACCCCTCCCAGATACTCTAGATCTGTTGTGCTGCAAACCATTTTCAGTTCAGCCCAGACCTGACCAACCTCTTACTGCTCACGCCGTCCTGAATTCCGCATATCACTGATGATAACGCTCACAATTCTTGGGTCAAGTGACCTCGGACGCCTCGATGCTCAGTCTTTTCCTTTCAGGTCGTCCCCGAGGCAGATTGCTTTGCTAGCGACAAGGGCTCAAACCAAGGCTAAAAATAGACCCTCAGTATGCCACACCAGTGTCTGGCCCGGCCTCTCGCTCTCTCACACACACTCCGCTGTATTAACAGGGCAGTTGGATGGCTAGTTGTAGGGCAATTGGCTGGCTTGAAGCCTATACGTAGGCATGGCATGTGGCAATGGGAGGTAGTGAGTACTGTTGTTTTTGCAGTAGAAGAGCAGCAGAGACCTATAGTGAGTGAGGACGCTGAGAATGAGGAAGTGGAGTCCAGGACACACACACACACACACACACAGCGCACTCTGCCAGAGGAAACCACACAAAGCAGGGCTGCCTTCCTGCCTCACAGATGGTCTGCCTGTGGAGGAGGAGGGGGGAGGGGATTGGGGGTTGTGACAGAGGCCTAGCAGAGCTCTGGGTAGACACAAAGGAGAAAGAGCTAGGCAGCTGAGCTTAGGGCTATCATGTGTTGGAATGGATCTAGCTAGCAGCAATTGCTGGTGAAGCTAAGCTAGCCAGGGCTGTATCTATTCTGATGTCTTCAGATTGCAAAGTAGAATCTGTTGCGCCTTTGGCCTCTTTTTTGTGTGTGTGCAGTCCTATATCACTCCAAAGCAGTATTTTCTAAATGTATGAAATGCTATAGAAACTTAGTCAAAAGATGTTTCTTTCCAGCTTCTGAACATATAAATATTCCCTGTTTTCCACTACATGTTCAGTATGTATGCCTACAGCCATTTAAATTATTCCTCTCCTCCTACTGTAGATGTAAGTACTGGCACTACGACGACAACCTGTTGACGTCCAGTGTCATCATCGTGTTTCACAACGAGGGCTGGTCCACCCTGATGAGGACAGTCCACAGCGTCATCAAGAGAACGCCCAGACGATACCTGGCCGAGATCGTCATGATCGACGACTTCAGCAACAAAGGTAGCATTGGTTTGAGTACAAGTAATTACAACACAGGACTGATAGGGTTTTGTCTTTGTACCAATATTGTCTTTTGAACTAACGCTCGCCCCCTTACAAGCTCTGACTTTGCTGACAGCTACTTTATTGATGTACTTACTGTGATATGTGGTTGTCCCACCTAGCTACCTTAATATCAAGATCAATGCATCTAGTCGCTCTGGATAAGAGTGTCTGCGAAATGACTTGCATGGAAATGTTTGTTCCATTTTGAATTAGCCAATCAGGTTAGACTAGAAGGCTTCATGACATCACTCTGCTGAAGTGTATCAGCGCTTCACTGCTGTACTTGTACATTTCCTCAGATACAAGCCTTAGTGCATAACATGTCTATTCTTGGTTTAAGGTTAAAAGCACCCTGCCTTGTTTCAGCTAGGCTAGTAGATAACTACCGTTGGCTGTAAGCAGGGGACCCCCACTCCAATTACCAAGTAAAACGCCCAGCAATTGAATCAACGCTCTGCAACAACACTTTGCCATTGTCATGCAAAATTATCACTGGCTATGAAAAGCATTGGAGTGGAACAGCCTTCCGCCCCCTGTGTCTCCCTTAGTCTTGCATTGTGAGGCCCTGCCCAAGCAATGGAACACCATGCAGTAGAACTGTGAGAGCCTAGTCCACCATTCAGTTGTACTGTGAGAGCCTAGTCCACCATTCAGTTGTACTGTGAGAGCCTAGTCCACCATTCAGTTGTACTGTGAGAGCCTAGTCCACCATTCAGTTGAACTGTGAGAGCCTAGTCCACCATTCAGTAGAACTGTGAGAGCCTAGTCCACCATTCAGTAGAACTGTGAGAGCCTAGTCCACCATTCAGATGTAGAACTGTGAGAGCCTAGTCCACCATTCAGATGTAGAACTGTGAGAGCCTCGTCCACCATTGTGAAAAGCTGGCTGAGTAATTCCCCTGAAGCGGGGGCACCACAACACCAAAATATACGTAATGGACACTGACTTCATGAGAACATCAAGAGCTCAGAGAATTCATCTCATTAAGCATGCAGCCTGCCACGGATTGCTATTACCAACGCCTGTTAGTGTTCCAAACCATCTGCATGCTATCACAAGCACTTCATTGCCAGTAAAGTTAGTCTGGCCATTGGAAACAGGGTTTTGAAGGAGAAAGATACCACGTTATTGCTCAGGTTTCACATCAGTTGCTTCACATTTTGTTCTACAGCAGGCAGCCACAGCCAAACATTACACAAGTAATTATAAAGGTTGTGACTCACAGACCGCAAGCAATATATAGCGATGCCAGGGGCTCATCGTCATTGCACTTCTGATGTGGAATTAAACTCAAGGTTAGGGTTTATAAAATAGTATTTTAGGGTTGATACAGAAATATCTCTGTATAGTTAAACCATGAAACCGTCTTGCTGCTGATAGGTACTTATCACAGTGGTAGGCCGTGCCTTTTCTTACTACAACAAAAGCGGTACCTGCTGCGTGCCGACCCGGTAGTGACTAACCTGCCGTTTTTACTCGTAGAATTACAATTCTCGTCAGTGGCCAACAACTTGACTTTGAGCCAATCAGAGAGCACAAACCCCAACGTGGGAGAGCTGACAGGAGTGACTGGGAAGAGGGCGTTTTCTCCGTACAGCCACAGTTAAATGTCATGCGCCAGTCACACTTCATATGCAATGTTAGCTAGCTAAGTGCACAGACTCGATGCACACAACACTAAAGATTTCCTGCAAGCTAGCTAACCACTGGAGCAAATATTGACATAAGGAAATCACAATGGATTAGTTTCCATGAAACCGCTGCCTGTGTTAGCTGCAGTGTCCTACACTAAATTACCAAAAGTATATGGACATCTGCTCGTTGAACGTCTCATTCCAAAAACATGGGCATTAATATGGAGTTGTTCCCCCCACATTGTTGCTATAACAGCCTCCACTCTTCTGGGAAGGCTTTCCACTTGGAACATTGCTACGGGGACTTGCTTCCATTCATCCACAAGCATTAGTTCGGTCGGGCACTGATGTTGGGTAAATAGGCCTGGCTTGCAGTCGGCATTCCAATTAATCCCAAAGGTGTTCGATGGGGTTGAGGTCAGGGCTCTGTGCAGGCCATTCAAGTTCTTCCACTACGATCTCAACAAACCATTTCTGTTTGGAACTCATTAGTGAATGTTGCAACCGAAGACAGACAATTTTTACTCACTTTAGCACTCTGGGTCCCGTTCTGTGAGCTTGTGTGGCCTACCACTTCGCGGCTGAGCTGCTGTTGCTCCACTTCACAATAACAGCACCTACAGTTGACCAGGACAGCCCTAACGTGGCAGAATTTTGATGAACTGACTTGTTGGAAAGGAGACATCCTATGATTATGCCATGTTGAAATTCACTGAGCTCGTCAGTAAGGCCATTCTACTGCCAATATTTTGTCTGTGGCGATTGCATGGCTTTATGGTCAATGTTATACACCTGTCAGCAACAGGTGTATGTTGCACTAGCTTGCAAATATGCTGACGTTAGCTAGCTAACGAAACAGAGCTAGCTAGCTATGTTGCATCATCTAGCGAATATGGGTTATTGTTTCTTCGTCATCTTGCTAGGTAGTAATCTAGCTCTGGCTAGTATCAACAAGGGCTTTCTGCAAAATTGCAACATTAGCACAGCTAGCTAGCTAACATTGGAATCTAGGCCATAAACTTAGCAACACACTGACATGCAGTGTCAAACAACGCTTCTGCCACCTTCTGGTATAGAGTATTTTAACAAGGCTGACGACTTCAAGGTCTTTGCTGTGTGAACAGGAGATTGACTGCCAACACTCTGTTCAGCGGTGCTAAGTACTGTCGGCCGGCAACCGTTTGATAATCCTACCGGTGTGTCTGGGCTATAAATTTATAGTGACGATTGTAGTGTATATAATCTGCGCGACCAAGACACTACCCATTTTATATTTGTAAACACAGTCATACTTTTCATAGCACAATGATGATCTAACACTGTAGGATATCCTATTGTGTACCAATCAGACTAGGAATGCTACCTCTTCTATTACTTGTTATTGATTTGAGTCTTACTGATGTATTGTACTGCATTGTTCTGGGGCCTAGCACAAGCGTTTCACTGCACCTTTTGTACCTCCTGGTAAACTGTGTACGTGACAAATAAAAGTAGGTTTAATCTCACTATCCCTGTCGGTCTCCAGTGCACCTGAAGGAGAGACTAGAAGAGTACATTAAGCAGTGGAACGGCCTGGTCAAACTGCACCGCAATGAGAAGCGAGAGGGCCTCATCCAGGCTAGGAGTATAGGAGCCCATGTAGCCACCCTGGGACAGGTACGTTACAGCTACTCCATCACCTCTACACTTACTGTGTGACAGATGAGACAAAGAGGAGTGAATGAATGGATTGATCTGGAGCCACTAATATAGATGGAAAGATATGGAATGGTAACAACTTCTCTGTCAAGCAACTGTTCTCTCCGGTGTCTGACGTGTTTGGCCACGGTGTGTGTCCTGTCGTCTATAGGTTCTTATCTATTTAGACGCTCACTGTGAAGTCGCTGCCAACTGGTACGCCCCTCTGGTGGCCCCCATATCCAAGGACAGGTATGAGTGGCCTGCGGCTGTGATTTTGAATATTTCTACTTCATATATGACTTGTTCTACTGTAATAATGAAAATATTCTGACCCATCGATGAACGGTGCAGGTCATGAATCCTCTACCAGAAACATCTCTGTATTATGTCACAGCATAACTAGTGATATACATTGACGTTTATATACAACCTAATTCATGTGCAGATGATTGTATTGAAAATGTGTAAATGGGTGTATCCATCCATGCTGAATATGCACAACTGTTTATCTATGCTAAATATTGATCAGTAATTAATATCCATTTAGTGCAGTGGCTGCCCCACTGTAACATCTTGTGTGTGTATTCTCATTGCCTGTTTCCAGAACGGTATGCACTGTACCTCTGATAGATTATATAGACGGCAGTGATTATACCATAGAGCCCCAGCAAGGTGGTGATGAGGACGGGCTGGCCCGGGGAGCCTGGGACTGGAGCCTGCTGTGGAAGAGAGTGCCTCTCTCCAGCAGGGAGAAGGCTAAGCGAAAGCATAAGACCGAGCCTTATCGGTAAACATCCTGCTACCATCCATGCCTTGCATGCCCATCTAAAACCCAGATGTATTGTTTGTTTCCCCCCTGTGTGTGTGTGTGTGTGTGTGTGTGTGTGTGTGTGTGTGATGCATGAAACCCTCCATCTCCCCACTGTCGGTCCCTACCCAGAACGGTGTGCACGGTCCCTCTCATAGACTCCATAGAAGGCCAGACATTCCGAATTGACCCACAAGGGGGAGGGGACGAGGATGGCTTTGCCCGCGGCGCATGGGACTGGAGCATGCTCTGGAAGCGTGTGCCCCTCAGTAGCAGGGAGAAGGAGAAGAGATTAACTAAAACTGAGCCCTATCGGTAATTTATTGGCACTAAAATGCTTGCAACATCAACCCCTAACTGAGGCACAAATGATGCACTAGAGTATACAATATGCTGTTTGCATGTACAGTACTATTTGCTTGGCCTTGGCTTGCTCATACTACTGCTTGGCACTTCTCTATAGTGTATGCTGACTATGAAACACAAGTGCTACCCCATATAGTGGTCTGTAGATGTAACAATAATCAGAAAGATATGTAATACCCATGAATTACCAACTGTAGCCCTCAATGTGGTTTATTCATTTCTCTAACTTGCTCTAGTGCCAAATTTCATGCTCTTGAGGAAACGCCTATGGCCTGGACCAATTTAAAAGTATAAATTTGTCTGAACCCTGAATGCTAGCAGTCTCTGATACCTGGAAGGAATTTTGACAGCTGCCACTGCTTGTGCCTTTAGAAATCAACGCTTAAGTCTTTTGAAATTAAACGCTTTGAAATCTCTCGCTAATGTCCTGCATTCTCATTCTCAGTTTTTCTTGGTGTGATTTCCTCACCAATAATCTCTTCTGTCTTCTCCACAACTCGGTATCCTATCATGTATCCTACCACGTTATTCTATTGTTTGAGAAGATAAGTCAGTAATGTGTCACCTTTGATGGCTAGCATGATATTTGGTCATTTGACAGTAAGGATTGTTTGGGAGCACTCTTTGGGTCAATGTTCTTGTTCACTCTTTTTGTCATAATGCTTATGTTTCTCCCTATTTCATCATGTATCCACCTTCTTCCCTACTACATTTTAGCTCTTGTCCCCCTCTCTGGATGAGGCTCCTGTGGATTGTGGGTAATGTAGTTTTGGACCTTTCTCAGGTCTCCTGCCATGGCTGGGGGGCTGTTTGCCATTGAGAGGGACTTCTTCTTTGAGCTGGGCCTCTATGACCCAGGACTGCAGATCTGGGGAGGGGAGAACTTTGAGATATCCTATAAGGTAAACGCTAAGATCACTTAAAGCTCTCAATAATCTACAAAATATTTCACATCATAATAAAATACTTGGGCTATTGTTTAGTCCTGTATTGATACTGTTACTAATCATGCATAATGATTAGTAGCTGTTTATTTATTGTCTATGAATTTCAACTTATCTCTCTATTGTACTGGTATACTATTGTATTTTCAGCTCTCTATGTGCCATCTGTGTAACTCCAGCATGTTTGTTCTATCGTCCTGATCTGATCCCAGATCTGGCAGTGTGGTGGCCAGCTGCTCTTTGTGCCGTGCTCCCGCGTGGGCCATATCTACCGCCTACAGGGCTGGCAGGGCAACCCACCCCCTGCCCACATTGGCTCCTCGCCCACACTTAAGGTCAGTGTGCCAAGTCTGTCAAACTAAGCACCCAGGCTGCCCCTCTTAGCCTGCTCCCAGATCTGTGTTCAATGTCTTTCCAACTCCTATGGTGATTGTCACAATGACTGTAAGAGTTGGCAGGACGACACAAACAGATCTGGGACCAGGCTAGCTCACTCTGGCAAATCCCTGGCAGCTTTTTTTGGCTCCTTTGAGCTGACCTGGCACCATCTGCTTATTTACTTGGATTCATCCTTGTAAACTAATATGGTTCAGCCAGTTTCAAATGTCTACAAGGGTGACTAGATTGAATTATATATTGTGCTAAGCACAGTTCATGTAGGCCTACAGCCGCTTATCAAATGGTCAGTAGTGGATTAATTATATAGATATCACCATATGTATCGGTCATCTGTATTGTATCATAAAACATCAGCAATCTTATGGAAAAACACCATATGAGAAGTAGCATATAGATTGACTGACTGATATCCTTCATGAGGTGTTGTCCTTCATGGAAACTAATAATTGGTGTTTTATTCTGATCCTCCCTGCTCCAGAACTATGTGCGTGTGGTGGAGGTTTGGTGGGACGACTACAAGGACTACTTCTACGCAAGCCGGCCGGAGACCCTCACCCTGGCCTACGGGGACATCAGCCAGCTCAAGAAGTTCAGAGAGGAGCACCGCTGCAAGAGCTTCAAGTGGTTCATGGAAGAAATTGCCTATGACATCCCCATGAACTACCCACTGCCCCCCAAAAATGTGGAGTGGGGAGAGGTAGGCTAAAGTATTGTCCATATTTCGTTTTTAGTTTATTCATACTACACAATAGTAGCTAAAAGCTGAATTGTAGTCTTACTTAAAATATCAACATATGCATCTGTTGAAGAGTAGTGTGTTACTGTCTGCTACATGACCAAAAGTATGTGGACTCCTGCTCATTGAACATCTCATTCCAACATCATGGCCATTTAGTGGCGTTTGTCCCCTGCTTTAACAGCCTCCACTCTTCTGGGATGGCTTTTCACTAGATGTTAGAACGTTGCTGTGGGGACTTGCTTCCATTTAGCCACGAGCATTAGTGAGGGTGGGTGATTAGGCCTGGCTTGCAATTGGGGTTCCCATTCATCCCAAAGATGTTCGATGGGGTCGAGGTTAGGGCTCTGTGCAGGCCAGTGAAGTTCTTCCACATCGATCTCGACAAAACATGTCTGTATGGACCTCGCTTTGTGCACGGGGGCATTGTCATGCTGAAACAGGAAAGGGCCTTCCCGAAACTGTTGCCACAAAGTTGGAAGTACAGAATCATCCAGAATGTTGTATGCTGTAGCGTTAAGATTTCCCTTTACTGGGACTAGGGGTCCTAGCCCAAACCATGAAAAATAGTCCCAGACCATTATATCTCCTCCACCAAACTTGACAGTTGGCACGATGCATTTAGGCAGGTAGTGTTCTCCTGGCATCTGCCAAACCTACATTTGTCCATTGGACTGTCAGATGGTGAAGCCTGATTCATCGCTCCAGAAAACATGTTTCCTCTGCTCCAGAGTCCAATGGCAGCGAGCTTTATACCACTCAAGCCGACGCTTGGCATTGCGCATGGTGATCTTAGGCTTGTGTGTTGCTGCTCGGCCATGGAAACCCATTTCATGAAGCTCCCGACGAACAGTTATTGTGCTGACGTTACTTCCAGAGGCAGTTTGGAACTCGATAGCATTGCAACTTGCCAGTCCCGTTCTGTGAGCTTGTTTGGCCTACCACTTCACTGCTGAGGCATTGTTGCTCCTAGACGTTTCCACTTCACAATAAGAGCACTTAGGCCACTGCACCACTCGGGAGGCCAACTAAGGCGTCACTACAGACCCGGGTTCGATCCCAAGCTGTGTCACAGCCGGCCGTGACCGGGAGACCCGTGAGGCAGCACACAATTGGCCCAGCATCATCCGGGTTAGGGGAGGGTTTGGGCGGCAGGATTTCCTTGTCCCATCGTGCTCTAACGAATCCTTGTGGTGGGCCTGGTGCCTGCAAGCTGACGTCGATCGCCAGCTGGACAGTGTTTCCTCCAAAACATTGGTGCGGCTGGCTTCCGGGTTCAGCGGTTTGTCAAGAAGCATTGTAGCTTGGCTGGGTCTTGTTTCGGAGGACGCAGGGCTCTCGACCTTCGCCTCTACCGAGCCCGTAGGGGAGTTGTAGCAATGGGACAAAACTACCAATTGGATATCACGAAATTGGGGAGGAAAGGGGGTTAAAAGTACAACAAAAAATCAATATAAATAAAAGTACTTACAATTGACCGGAGAAGTTCTAGCAGGGCAGAAATTTGACTAACTGACTTGTTGGAAAGGTGGCATCCTATGACGGTGCCATGTTGAAAGTCACTGAGCTCTTCAGGATCAGGATCATATACTGCCAATATGAGGCTATGGAGATTGCATGGCAGTGTGCTCGATTGTATACACCTGTCAGCATCAGGTGTGGCTGAAAGTCAAATCCACTCATTTGAAGGGGTGTCCACAGACTTTTGTGTATATGTAGTGAAATTGCATTTGGAATGTATAGTGAGCATTATTGCTTTGTTCCAGGTCCGTGGATATGAGACCAGCTACTGCATTGACAGTATGGGCCACACCAACGGAGGCAATGTGGAGATTGGGCCCTGTCACAGAATGGGTGGGAACCAGGTCCGAAAACCCTTTGTGTCATTTGGGATTAGAGACTTTATTTATTCCTGAACATTATTCCTCATTTACTGATAAAACACCTCTTGTAGCTTTTCAGGATAAATGAAGCCAACCAGCTCATGCAGTATGACCAGTGCTTGACGAAAGGACCAGACGGGTCGGCGGTGATCGTTACACACTGTAACATGAACGAGAACACAGAGTGGAGATACTTCAAGGTATGCAGCTGCATCTAACTTCATATACAAAGTGTCTAATCCTCAAATAAGAACCTCCTTAGATTGGTGCCATTGTTTCAATATATGATTGCTTCATAAGATGTGGTAAACAGTTGGAAAGAGTATCCATCCTTGTTACCAATACAGTATTATGAGTTTTTCCTATCGCGCTACAGCTTGATGGTACTGCTGAACATGGCGTATTAGCATGTATGTGTGAGGGTATATGTCGTGTAAGTGAACTCACTGTTTCGTTTCCCTCCCAGGACCTCCACAGGTTCACCCACGTCCCCACAGGGAGGTGCCTGGACCGGTCGGACATCCTCCACAAGGTCTTCATCGCAGACTGTGACACCAGCAAAAGCACACAAAAGTGGGAGATGAACAATATTGTAGCGGTTTAAAGCTACGGCCCCACAGAGGGTATTTTACTCCAACTGGAACTCACTCGACAGGATAGGGCATCGAACACTGCACTTCAACTGTCTGCTGCATTGAGAGGTTGTGTACGTCCAAAATGGCACACTATTTCCCTATATAGTGCACTACTTCCAGAGCCCTATGGGCGGGGGCGTCAATTGTGTATGGCAATCAACATACACCAACTATTTTAAAATGGGCTACTAAAGTCATTCCAATCCCCATTAAATGGCAAATGCAGTTTAAGCAGTAATAGCTGGCAGGCCTCCGAGCGGGTGGAAAGACTGTCTGGCTAGAGCACATTGATCTGAGGCAGCTTTTGTCTTAAAACAGTGCGGAGGTGGAAGATTGCTATGACACTGCACTTTTGACTTTACATGGAACTTAACTCGTTTTTAATCTCGGTGCTGAGCTAGTGCTTAGCAGCTAATTGCTGTATGACATGTTTGTAGAAAGTGAAGTCCCTTATTGACTGGGGAATGAAGCTACAACTAAGGTTAAGGTGATAATGGCTGGAGTTAATTTTGCTTGTTTTCGCTGTCTCCAAATAGCTTTTTAGAGTTGAAATTGTGTAGGTTTAGCTGAAATGACACCAATACCTAAGGGCCCTGGTCAAAAGCAATGCACTATATAGGGGATACTGTGCTCTCTCAACCATGTCCCAAGAAAGATACTCGTCCGTACACACACTTGAATAATGGACATTTTTTCAGTTGTAGATGTTTACACGTTCTTTCTCTCTTCTCTCGGTTTTACATCTTATTGGGGTCTTTGGGCTATTACTCAGGGGTCTGAGAATTTTTCTAACTTTAAAAAAACATTGGTGGAGGATTCATTAATCAATGTGCAGAATTGAACATTCAACAATTCAAAACCACTTCTAGTAGTCGTGTAATAAACTGCCCACTAAGCTAGGGTTTTAAGAATACTATGTTTTTGAAAACTGAAATGGATTATAACCTGGTCTCAGATCTGTTTGTACAATGACCCACAGGTGTTTATTTGGCAAGAAAGCACAAACAGATCTGGGACCAGGCTAGATGGATAAGTCCACTCATGAGTCATGGTCAAGAATGAACACTGGATGTTTTGAAAGGACTTACTACTTCAATGATGTTGGTCTTAGGCACAGTGAAATTCCAAAAGCTTGAATTTAACATGTTTGCTCTAACTGGTGAATTTCAAATGGCTATATAAAGGGTCTGTGTTTTTATATATTTCCAGCTTGGTATGTAAATGTTGTTGAATGATGACTACAAAGCAACCAGAATCAGACACCAATTTGTTCAAAGCAAAATTAAGAAAATGTGTTTTCTTTGGGGTATGATGTGATATGTATGCATTTTTTATAATGTAAATAGGTTTGTTTCTAAAAGAGCTATGCAGTGAGCCTTGGATGAAGGTGTACATATCTAACTTATAAAAACATATTGGCTCAAACTGTACTCATGGCAATAAATTTTACCTTTTTACCAACGACTTTTTCCCCAAGTTCAATTGCAGCTATGTTGCGATAGGCCTATTGTATTCATGCATCTTTTGAACCTTCATTTCAGGTCTGATTACACTAAATCCCCACCCCTCCCCCAGATAAACATGGTCTCATTGTTATCTATCCAAAAGAAAATGCCTCAACCCTATGTCAACCACTCCAACTGCAGTGGATTTGAGACATGCAGTTCCCTCAGACCATCTGTGCCCTATTGACTTGTTAGCTGGTAACCACAAGGTCTACAACCAAAGGTGAAAGTCAACCTTTACAGTGAGCTAGTCTGATCGGGCGGCAGGTAACCTAGTTAAGAGCGTTGGACTTGTAACCAAAAGGTTGCAAGAGCGAATTCCTGAGCTGACATGGTAAAAAAATCTGTCGTTCTGCCCCTGAACAAGACAGAACAGGCTGTCATTGAAAATAAGAATGTTAACTGACCTGCCTAGTTAAAGGTAAAACATGAGTTTATACAGAAAATATATAAATGCAACGATTAAGATTTGTTCATAAGATCAGTCAATTGAAATAAATGCATTAGGCCCTAATCTATGGATTTCACATATGCATCGGTTGATCAGAAAACCAGTTGGTATTATCTCCATTGCAGAGATCAGAATGTTGGCGAGTATGCAGACAATGGAAGAACTGGGACATTTTCAGCTTACTGGCAGTGTACAGATCCTTGAAACATGGCACAACGACGGGCCTTGATCTTAACACTGTGCATTTCATTGCCCATACCAGCAAACCCCTTTATACCGTGTGGGAGCTGGACTTGGCTTAGGGTAGAGAAGTGAACATTGAGGGGTTGCTAGACTGACAAGAGTGCAGTTGGGCATTCCTGCTAACTTGAGTGGCATTGTGTTGACAAACTGCACATTTGACCGGCCTTTAATGTATTGTTTAATATGCCACATGACAGGTGGATGGATTATGTTGGCAAAGGAGAAATGCTCCCTAAATGGGTAAATAGATGTTGTTCAATATACTTCATGAATTGCCTGAGTATTAAGCTATATCATTTAAGTTTTAGTGCAATTTAATAGGTCACTACCTTGAAACTATTAGCTAACCAACATGGAGTACATTTTGCTTTTACACAGCCAATTCAGATTTTTCTACCAAGCGGGCTTTTAAATGATCAGCTCTGAAAGACCCGTTAGTGGGTAGAAGAAAAAAAACATTGAATTGGACTAATCTAACTTGTCATCAACAAGGCAAGGAAGTTAATCATAATATACAAAACAAAATTTTATTATAAAAAGAAATCATTCTACACTGAAACTCCACGTTAAAAATGGGTCGCAAACGTCTACACATTTTCTTGTATTTCTTAAAAACGGCAGTGGAAACAATATCAATATAGGGCGGAAAAGAACATGCCACCATCCAAAGACAAAACAAGCAGTGCTTTGAGAATAAGGAGCTGTTAATTTACAAGACAGCACAATATGACCCCTGTATGCATTATTGCAGCCATTGCACATCACTGTACATGTTCTGAAAAATCCAAAATGCTATAAATGTTACATTGTAAGGTTCACATTGTTTTGCAAATACTCCAGCTCAAGTTTCCAGGCAGTTTAGTCATCATCCTCGTCATCCTCCTCTTCCTCATCATCCTCCTCCTCCTCTTCGTCATCATCATCGTCATCATCATCCATGGGCGCTGCCTTCTTGCCAACAGCTGGCCTGCCAGGGCCACTCTTAGCAGTTGCGCCTGCGCCTCCCTTAGCCTTGTAGGCAGCAACATCCTACAACAAAAATGGACTTGGTTTCATGAGTCTCCTACAACGGTTCTAGTGAGTCATGATAAATGATAGTTGGAGTGGACCTTACCTTCTCATACTTTTCCTTCAGCTTGGCGGCCTTTGCTTCGTGTGGCTGCTTATCTTTGGGAGTCTGCTTGCCCCACAGCAGACCCAGCTGCTTGGCGATGTCTCCAATGCCCATGCCTGGGTTATCAGCCTTGATTCTTCCACGGTGTTCAGCACAGAACACAAAAAATGCAGAACTATTGGGGATAGAATGTTGAGAACACATTTAGTTCCAAAATCTGAACAGAACACTACAGAAATCAATAGTTGTATAGGTGGAGTACTTACGGTGGCCTTTTGGGGGCATTGGGGTCCTTCTTTCTCTTTCCTGCTGCCTTAGATCCCTTAGGGGGCACATAACCCTTCATGTCCTTGTCATAACGGACTTTGTCACCCTTGGCCATGTCCTCAAACTTCACCTTCTCTTTTGCAGACATGGTCTGGAAAAGAGAAAAACTGCATTAGTCACACCACTCATTGCAGCATCCATGTTGCGCTAAATCCCCACCATTTGATACATTGATTTGCTAACTGTTTCGTAGGCACGCTTTGCCCCGCCCTCTGCCCCCCCGGAAAAAACAACTTTTACATGGCGGCCGCTTAGTCAGAACTTACCCTCCACCTCTCTGAGCATTTCTTTGAGAACTCGGAAAAGTTCACTGAAGTTCCTGGGTGTTTTTTCTTGTGTTCTTCCCGGCACGTCGCAACAAAGAACGCATAGGAAGAAGTCTTTCCCTTCGGCTTATTAGGATCTTTACCTGGCATGGCTGCTATATTCTGAAAAGGGGAAAAAAATATTAAGCCAAAATTGATTAAAATCAAAATATATAAATAACGGTTAAATGTATGTTTTCGGATGGTACCACCGAGTAAACGAGCCACAAATTACTCCACGGACAGCCCAAGGACGCGAAACCACGTTAATCCGATTGAGTTCCTGCTTCATTGTGGCTATACGGCTAGGACAATAAGCGTCCCTCCATTTTGTTTCCCGCCTAAACCAAGTCTCCCAACAAATGCAATAAGTAGGATCAAACCATTTAAACATTGATAAATTGGGTCATCAGAATGATACCCGTTAGTCAGAAATAAAGACCGAAAGGCTACCTAAACCATTTCTGCAAGGCTGATCAAAGTTCGTCTAGTAACGACGCTAGCTAGGCTAGCTCAATGGCAGCAAGTATGGAATGCATCGTGCAACATCACCAACTACCTAGCACGATGTTAGCATGTTATGTCTGAAAGAAGTACCCAAAAAGTATTTTCTGTACGGAAAACTTTTAAAATGTTCCTTGTCATACTGAACATTCTTGGCTACGAGCAGAACAATACATTCTGTAAAAATGTGTTAGGGCATCAAGTTAGCTAGCTAAATAGTAACTGCATCACAGCGCGCCATTCCCAACTTCGCTGGCTTAGTTGAGTAAAATAGTTAACCACATATTCTTCAGTAAGCATTTGAGAGGTTTTTCCTTAAGTTCAAAAGCATTCCAAAAACAAACGTAACATGTAGAAAATCACGAAAGATTTGATAGGTGTAGAAGTTCTCTTACTCACCTATTATCCAGCCACACAAGTACAATGAGTGCCAATGTAAAGTCCTTCGCACTGTTTTGTGAGTGGGAGACAGTTCGCACAAACTTGATTAAATGTTTTTAGAGCTCCTCCCGCTTGTCATATACGATTGGCTGAAATTACACATTTCAATTTGAATCTGGGACGCAGGGCATGAACGGTGTTTGGATTGGCTGAAGGTCTATATTTTGAGACTATCACGGTTGTCTGTGGTGGCTTAATGAAAAACTCATGTGATTGGCCGGAGTGGGGATTTAAAATAGACGGCGCCAAAAGCCTAAACGCTTTGAAGGGGGTTGTGTGTTGGATGCCCGTTTCCACTGGATCAGTGCTATCCAAGATCATTGGGACGTCCCTACGCTAACCTTAACTATTAACCTACCGTAACTATTTAAAATGTTAACTGCAATGGGGGTGATAGTGACGTCTCAAGGATCATATTAACAGGATCCTTTGCCACTGCTAGCCCGTCAGATAATTAAGGAAACAATAGAAATGAACATTGATGAAAAAAAAACACAATAAAATGTTTGAGCTGCGAGTTAACAGATGTCAGTAATCAAGGTGAATGATCATGAAATTAAACTACAATTTACCAAAAAATAAATAATATTAAGCCAATCAGATTTGAGCAACAACATGCGCAGACATTTGAGCTAGATTTCAAATGCAATGCATATAACATATATGTATGTATTCATGTAAGGTGTAAAACTTTTTCAATATTTCAGACAGTGTTACAACGTTACTACAGAAAGACCCCACAAAGCCATTGATACGTTTTGCCTGAGTTCTTATACATGCTCAAATGTTTCCATGTGCAAGTGTCCATCTAGCCAGTGAGAAATGTAACAGCAAGCTCCACCATAACCGTAGAACAAGAGCACAAAGGCCAGCAGGGGAACAGCTGTCAGCTGCGTGCAGATGCGACCCCAGTGTGCTCCCACGCTTTGTGTTGTACTACCGAGCCGCAGACATTTTAGCAATGTCTCTGCAAAATAAAGCCACGCCACGCGACTGAAGCTTTTGTTTTCAAACAGTCTTAAATCAGGATATCATTGCAATATTGGCCTAGTAGTAGCTTTATATGGCCTAGTTAAGCCTATAGCCTAGCCTAGTGTTGCAGCCTGGTCTCATAGACTAGACGTAACATAGTATATGTAAATCCGGGTCACGCAAATATGTTACTTTTGGTATGCTTACATAAGACACATTTTTGCTTAAGGCAAAAACGGGTAGGGTATAATGCGAAAGTATAGCAACCCAAAGGTTGTGAGTTCGAATCTCATCGTGAATCATTTCAGCATTTTAGCTAATTAGCAACTTTTCAACTACGTACTACTTTTTAGCTACTTTGCAACTACTTAGCATGTTAGCTAACCCTTCCCCTAAACCTAACCTTAACCCTTTTAACTAAAACTAACTTTATCCCTTTAATCTAACTCCTAAACGTAACACTAACCCCTAGCCTAGCTAACGTCAGCCAACTAGCTAACATTAGCCACCTAGCTAGAATTCATTGCCTATCATATGTTTTGCATATTCATTTCACAAATTCATAACATATTGTACGTTTGCATTTGTTAAATATAATATGAATTGTAACGCGTAACATATCATACAAAATGGGTGATGGACATCCACAAATTAATACATATCATACGAAAATAAACATATCCATACCAGATAGAGGGTACATAATAATACATAATGCTCTGAGACCAGGTTGCAGCCAGCATGATAAATTTCCCCTAATCGATCATTCCAGCAATCATTACAACAGACAAGTCTGTATATTCTCACAAATTGATGTACATTATCGCAGCATCAATGTGTGTTTGCTAGCTACTGTCCCAATATCCTTAGCTGTAATTTCAGATAGACCTACTAGGCAACATACCTGAGCTATTTTGATGCATCAGCAATAAATGTACCCATTTTATAACTAATTAGTCCAGGTGTGTGGCGAGCTCGAGCTTGGTGGTCTATTGTTGTGGTCAGCTTTATAGATTTACTACGTTAAAGTAGTAGTCCAATGTCTAAATAATTTATGGAAAACTTCTCCTTGCTCTACACTCTTAGAAAAAAGGTGTTATCTAGAACCTAAAGGGGTTCTTCGGCTGTCCCCATAGGAGAACCCTTTGAAGAACCCTTTTTGGTTGCAGTTAGATCCCTTTTGAGTTCCATGTAGAACCCTTTACACAGAAGGTTCTACATAGAACCCAAAATAGTTCTACCTGGAACCAAAAGGGGTTCTACCTGGAACCAGAAAGGCTTCTCCTATGGGGACAGCCGAAGAACCCCTTTGGAACTATTTTTGTAAGAATGTAAGCCTAAAAGAAACCTATGGCACTTCTCTTGAAAAATGAAAAGGGCCTACTTTGTTGCTAGCATTAGCAATTTTCAGCCATCTTCACTGTTGTTCTCTCAGTCAGGCTGCTTCATGGTAGAAACTAGGTGGTAGCCTATACAGTTACAACCTGAAGTTACTTTTTTGTAGCAGATTAGGAGAATTTATGCAGCAGGTCAGGATAATTAAGCTAGCAGGTTAGGGGATTTAGGAAAGGTTAGAAAAAAGTTTAGAGTTAGCTATAATGCTCTGCTAACCGGTTATGCTTTTGAAAAGTAACTTCCGGTCGTAGCTGTACTCCATCAAGCCACAACTCTGCTTCATTCCTCCTGTTCTGTTTAGCTTTCTCACAGCCAGGGCCTCAGCAGAACTGGAGCAGTTCAGCTCAAACCGGTTTAAGTGTGTCAGGAGGAGAAAAAAGTATACAGTGTTGTTGGGGTTGTATGTCAAGATTTATTGTGAGTGTCTTTTCTCCTGCAGGCCTCAGCTGCTCAAGTGTCAATGAGGCTGAGCGTCCATGTTGCCACTATGTTGAATGCCGCCATAGCAGCTGCACTTGGAGAGGAAGATTCCTAGAAGGTCCAAGGATCTCCCAGTACAGTAAAGTTTTTTTATTCTCATTCCATAGCACCAAAATAGTAGTATGCTTATGTTATGACATAGTAGGCCCTTGTTTACGCTTGCCAACAAGTGACTAACATTAATTATAATTAGGTTGGTCCTTACATTTGTCCTATTTCACACATGTACAAGTGTGTATTATGCACGTGTACATTGGAAATTAGCTTTTTTTTTGTTGCATATCCCACTCCCCCCAAGTCAAACTTGGAGCGTGGGGTCACAGCCAAGGATAAGCCATTATTGACGGCAACCTTGGAGCAATTAGGGTTAAGTGCCTTGCTCAACGGCACAGACAGATTTTTAATCTGGTCGGCACAGGGATTCAAACCAGTGACCTTTCGGTTTCTGGCCCAACACTTTTAACCGATAGGCTACCTGCCAACCCAGAGGCCTACACCAGTAGCTGGGAAAATTGGAAAGTCACAATTAAGCACTGTAAAAAAAATATTGGGGCAGAGGTGAATTTGTGGCTAACTTATAGTAAATGTGGACAAATAGTATACCAAATGGTTAGATATCAAATGAAAGATAAGGCCACAAGACAAAATATGTAAAGTAGATGCTCAAGTTTTCCTTTCTAGCCTCAACAACACAGCCGTTCTCAACCAGCCCCATAGTGAAAGCACATAGCCTCACAAGCAAAAGGAGCTGACAAGACAATCAGCATTAGCATAAAACTGTAAGCCCCCCAGTTGTTTACCAAATGGGCCCAACTGACAAAACACCCTTTCACATACTCACTGGACACGAGATCCTATTCATACTGGATCCTCATTGTGGGAAGCAGATGACTTTATCCACAGGGTGTCAAACATAGGTATTAAAGGTGGCAGGAGAGTGCAGGCTCGATTCCTCTCCAATTACCATCCCCAGTGCTGAGTTTTTCGCACTAGTTACATTGCAAACAGTGGATTGATTTGTCTCAACTTGTGTATGATTTTAGACATAGGGGAAAAACAGGTTAGCAGTTTATGGGTGGTTTATGTGTGTTCACTTTGAACTGAGGGCTGAAGTCCTTTGGGCTCCCGAGTGGCGCAGCGGTCTAAGGCACTGCATCTCAGTGCTTGAGGCGTCATTACAGACACCCTGGTTCGATTCCAGGCTGTATCACAACTGGCTGTGATTGGTAGTTCCATAGGGCGGGGCATAATAGGACCAGCGTTGTCCGGGTTTGGCCGGTGTAGACCGTCATTGTAAATAAGAATTTGTTCTTAACTGACTTGCCCAGTTAAATAATGGTAAATATATATATATATACATATACATATAATGATGAAATGCATTTGTGCGATTTGACATCCTTCACTGTGGGCCTATTCTACAGTTACTGGAATCTATTATCATCGACTGTACAGAATAGGAGAATAACAGTGAATCCGTGAAAACATCCTACCCACTCAAGAGCCTTAATTCAGTTTGTTTACATAGAGCAGTAGAGCAATCTCTTCTAATTACGACAATATGAATCAGTGATGTTTTGCAACTGACTGACAAAAGCAACTTTATCAACAACAAACTGAAACATAACAAGCTCACAAAGGAAACATGAGGAAACCTAACGTGGTTTCATGATACAACAAGTAAGGCCTGCAGGCAAAATAACACTCAAACCGATCTGTTTATTAATATTCTCACATACAATGTTGTAATTGACATAAAATCATTGGATAAGTACAGGGAGATGTCATGGAGCAGTAGAACAACTTGTTTAAACAGCTTCACCGGTCTAGGTGATCTGTAAGTGCTATGTTATTCACATTTTGCATTTACATTTTAGGCATTTAGCAGACGCTCTGATCCAGAGCGCCTTACAGTTAGTTAGGCCTAGTGACACACACAATACTATAATCCTTTTGCAAAGACATTTACAATACAGTTGTACAGCCTACTTGTTTCAGCCATGTAAAATCATGCTTCATAGGCTCATCACAACATCACATTTTATGATCCTGCTGACATTTACGGCATTTAATAGCCTTGAATATAAAATGCCATGTCTCTCAAGAATGGCATACTATTAACTATTGAATTATATTTTTTGGATGTGCACACTCGTGGTATTACTGTACTACGACTATTGCCAAATAGTGAGATCTGTTTACGTTTGGGTGTAGATAATGGGGAGTGTCACATCATTGCAAATGCCAAATGAAGGGTCTGCCAAGTCAGATATACAAGTGTTGAACTGTAGACTTGGCAAAGGAGGGACACGGGCTGCATTTATTGAATTGTCTTCACAGATAATAAATATACTGGGTGCTGTATTTGAGACTGAAAATAATGCATTTTATTTGTAGGCCCAAGTATTGTGAAAGATGGGCCTCTTTTTTTCCCAGCTTCAAAGCTTGTGCTTTTGTTTTAGCTACAGCCTTTCTGAACTTGTCGTTGTTGTAGCTGTCTCCAAGTGAAGAATGAAATGCATGTCATTCTGTAGTCCGGAATGGATGGGCCCATCCCCCTTGGCCCCATTTACTCTTTACTCTTGTTTCAATTCAGAAGATTGCACCGTCCGTGTTCACTGTCCATTCAAACGACTGATGGCTCAGATGGTTTTGCATGGAATTATAAAGGAGATTTTGGGTCCAAAGAAGACATCCCTGGAACAAAATAAAAATAAAAAATAAACATGTGTTTAGTATTTTGCCCTATTAGCCTGGAATCCAAGATTATGGTAAACTGTCCATGACTTTCTAGTGGATGGACCATGTGATTCAGGAGAGAATGGCCTAGTTAATGAAGGGAGCATCTAGTCAAGAATGGCATTATTTTCAATTGATAAACTGATAAACTGTGATTGCAAACTGATAAGCTCCCTGTATCTGTTTGATTTCCAGGCATATAGTGCCTCTTTAAAGGAAAAACGATTGTCTGTAGTCAACAGCTGACTAAAAACAGAGCCAAAATGCATAGGCCTAGCCGTAGTGTATTTGCATTACATGAGCAAAGGCCATGATGTAAAAACAGCACGATTTACCTTTTAACTGACCAGTGAAACAAAAGTCAACTCCACATCACAGCTCACTGCACGGCAGCAGGCACACGTGCCTGACTGTATTAATAGGTTGCTTATGATAATCACAATGTAGGCAGTGTTCACTGGGCAGCCTGTGACTGGATCCAATTCGTTTCCAACTATAATTGGCGCCTAACTGCCTGCCGGCCTCTATTCGGCCTCCAGTACACATAACAGCACCACAGAGCCGTCCACTGTTCCAGAACTGTATTAACATAGACTGTATATGTGTGCTGAACATGGGCGCCGCCTACTGGAGGAGAATGGAATTTCTGTACCTTGGGCAGCAGAGGAGCTCACTGAAGTTACAGTAGCACACCATGTCGCATTTGTTCCCCTCCCAGAAATGGTTCTGCAGGGAATCGATGGGTCGCATGGTCGCAACTCCGTTGGAGATGCCAACATTGCGACAGTCCCTGCCCTTCAAGACTTTCTTGTAGCAGGACCAGCGGTTTGATGGAATGGCCTCGCTGCCCATTGCCAACAGTCCAACCAAGAGAATAGCAGCAATGAGTAGTGCCTTCATTTTGATCAAGCTGTAAATAGGATGACATAATGTTTATAATTGGTTAGAATGTCTCCAAGGTCACCCCAGTCATTAATATATAAATACGTTTTAACATTAACTACAAATCCAACCCACAAAAAAATATATTCCCGTTAGAGCCATAGGCATGGTCTGAGTTCTAGTGAGGTTCAGAGGGGGTGGAGGGACATTTTTTGAAAGTTGAAGTTCATTTATTGCATTTCTATCAAATAAAACAAATCTAAAATGCTATTTGGAGAAGAGCAAATACAGACAAATATGTACCCAGCCAACATGTTAGTTCTACAATTTGCCACTACACATTAACTCAGCACCGAGATGAAAACCTTCAATATGTACAGAGGAATCTGTTAGAATATTTATTTATTTATTAACAAAACACAAACAAATATGTTTGCTTTGCAGAACTTTTTATTGCAATGTCCTGCAATTCTACACATTTTGCTTTGAGCTGTGGGGAAATGTTTTCAGTTTAAAAGCTAATTTCCTGCAATTGTACACACTTTGCCATGACTTATGCCATGTTAAAGATATACATTCCCACACATAGAGGACCTGCATGGTTCTGGTACCGGTTCCGACCGACACTTTTGTTTATAAAATTGATCTGTGGACACCATAGATCGAAAAGGCTTGCATCGAGCGGTAACGCGGGTTCATAGCAACTCATTAGTGTATCTCTTCCGCCTGTGTGATTTAGGACAGAGAGGAAGACTTTGGAAACACATTGGAAAGAATTAACACAAAAAAAACAGAGCAAACTAGAATGCTATTTGGCCCTAAACAGAGAGTACACAGTGGCAGATTACCTGACCACTGTGACTGACCCAAACTTAAGGAAAGCTTTGACTATGTACAGTTTCAGTGAGCATAGCCTTGCTATTGAGAAAGGCTGCCGTAGGCAGACATGACTCGAAACTGAGCTGCACTTCCTAACCTCCTGCCCAATGTATGAACATATTAGAGACACATATTTCCCTCTGATTACACAGATCCACAAAGAATTCGAAAACAAACCCAATTTTGATAAACTCCCATATCTACTGGGTGAAATACCACAGTGTGCCATCACAGCAGCAATATTTGCGACCTGTTGAAACAAGAAAAGGGCAACCAGTGAAGAACAAACACCATTGTAAATACAATCCAAATGTATGCTTATTTATTTTCCCCTGTACTTTAACCATTTGTACATTGTTACAACACTGTATATGTACATAATATGACATTTGTAATGTCTTTATTGTTTTGAAACTTCTGAATGTGTATTGTTTACTGTTAATTTTTATTGTTTATTTCACTTTTGTATATTATCTACCTCACTTGCTTGGGCAATGTTAACACATGTTTCCCATGTCAATAAAGCCCCTTGAATTGAATTGAAGAGGAACATAGATGCCCAACTCCGCGGAAAGATGTCTCATTTCAGTAGGTGGCGTTTTTTCGTTGTTTCGCCCACCAAGCACGAGTTTTTATATGAAAGTCAATGAGAGAGTGTTGAATTTGGTCAACCAAAACATGTATGGCTTATTTGCTACGGTAGGTTTATTTAATCCAATAATTGTTCCCTAATGCTTAAATTGTTACGAGTGTACTGATATAAGTAGGGCACGTGACATCCCGGCAAGTTTGAGAAAAAACACTTTATATGGTTGTTGTCTCGAGATGGCTATGCATATTAATTTAATGAGGCCAATCGTGTAGCGTCTGTCTCCATTGAATACAGGCAGTTGACGTCAACAACCCTCATCGAATTTTCAAAAGCGATAACAATAATTAGATGTATCCACCAATCCAAAGAAAGAATAGGCGGGATCTAGACGGCACACTATGCCGCTTTGTGGACAACGGCTTCCATTGTTAGGACAGCGAGACATGTGTCTTGTCAGTATATCCATAATCTTCGTTTAAGATGTGAAATCTGACACCACTTGAAGCCGGGATGTCCCTTCTACCATTTCATTCGCTCTTCCGACTGTCCATCAACTCCTGTCTAAACCATACATCACAGCCGCTGACAAAGCACATGCCTTAAAATCCTGACGTCGTAGCGCAACAGGTTAGTGGTTTCGTCGCTCGAGCATATTCAGAGATCGGTTTATAACCAACTTTATCACAGTAATCTAAAAAGATTAATAGATTTTAAACAAAAAAAAACACTTTTTGTTTGTCCTAGACAGACAATAGTAAGATGGAAGGCGAGTTCAGGAAGCCAAGCTCTCTTGTGTGACGTTCACAGCGGTGGGGGCAGACGTTTTGATCAAGAGAGACCCGCATATTTGATATAATACTAGACATACAAATATGTATTTTTTACAGTTATAAGGAAGGTGAAATCTTATAGTTATTATTTGTATAATTTCATTATACTATATTTCAAGCATTATTCATACAGTTTTGTTGAATAGGAAATACATACAAAATAAGAATCATATTTTTACTTGTGTACTTGAGCTTGTGTCCTCAAAAGTGACTACACTTCCAGCAATTTATAACTATTTTTATCAGAAAGGTGAGCTTTCAACCTTTCTTGGAGTAGGCAGCATTACTTATGACCCTCTCATGATAAATAATTTGTTTTTGGGATTACATAGATGACATTTTACATTACATTTAGTTACATTTAAGAGATATGATATCTGAGTGAGTGTGAATAATAAAATCAATTGGGGCCCCCTGGAGGTCAGGGTCCCTGGTCACATAATTCAGCCATGATTACTAAAAGTTCATATAGCTGGCTAGACTAATTTGACTAATTTACCAATCTTCAAAATGTTAACTGATAAGGACTAACTGAGCAGACAGAACCAGGTTTTCCTCTAGGATTTTGCCTGTGCTAAGCTCCATTCCGTTTCTTTTTATCCTGAAACCCCCATGCCCCCCAGTTCTTAACTATTACAAACATACCCATAACATGTCGAATCAAATCAAATAACATTTTATTAGTCACATGCGCTGACTTACGAGTCTCTAACCAACAATGCAGTTAAAAATAATACAGATAAGAATAAGAAATAAAAGTAATTAAAGAGCAGCAGTAAAATAACAATAGTGAGACTATATACAGGGGGGTACCCGGTACAGAGTCAATGTGCTGGTTAGTTGAGGTAATATGTACAGTTGAAGTCTGAAGTTTACATACACTTAGGTTGGAGTCATTAAAACGTTTTCACTCCACAAATGTCTTGTTAAGAAACTATAGTTTTGTTAACAAACTATAGACATCTACTTTGTGCATGACACAAGTCATTTTTACAACAATTGTTTACAGACAGATCATTTCACTTATAATTCACTGTATCACAATTCCAGTGGGTCAGAAGTTTACATACACTAAGTTGACTGTGCATTTAAACAGCTTTGAAAATTCCAGAAAATTATGTCATGGCTTTAGATGCTTCTGATAGGCTAATTGACATCATTTGAGTCATTGGAGGTGTACCTGTGGATGTATTTCAAGGCCCACCTTCAAACTCAGTGCCTCTTTGCTTGACATCATGGGAAAATCAAAAGAAATCAGCCAAGACCTCAGAAAAAAACATTTTAGACCTCCACAAGTCTGGTTCATCCTTGGGAGCAATTTACAAACGCCTGAAGGTACCACGTTCATCTGTACAAACAATAGTACGCAAGTTTAAACACCATGGGACCATGCAGCCAACATACCGCTCAGGAAGGAGACGCGTTCTGTCTCCTAGAGATGAACGTACTGTGTTGAAAAAAGTGCAAAACTATCCCAGAACAACAGCAAAGGACCTTGTGAAGATGCTGGAGGAAACAGGTACAAAAGTATCTATATCCACAGTAAAACAAGTCCTATATCGACATAACCTGAAAGGCCGCTCAGCAAGGAAAAAGGCACTGCTCCAAAACCACCATAAAAAAGACAGACTACTGTTTGCAACTGCACATGGGGACAAAGATCATACCTTTTAAAGAAATGTCCTCTGGTCTGATGAAACAAAAATAGAACTGTTTGGCCATAATGACCATAATTATGTTTGGAGGAAAAAGGGGGAGGCTTGCAAGCCGAAGAACACCATCCCAACCGTGAAGCATGGGGATGGCAGCATCATGTTGTGGGGGTGCTTTGCTGCAGGAGGGACTGGTGCACTTCACAAAATAGATGGCATCATGAGGAAAGAAAAGTATGTTGATATATTGAAGCAACGTCTCAAGACATCAAGTTAAAGCTTGGTCGCAAATGGGTCTTCCAAATGGACAATGCCCACAAGCATACTTCCAAAGTTGTGGGGAATTGGTTTAAGGACAACAAAGTCAAAGTATTGGAGTGGCCATCACAAAGCCCTGACCTCAATCCTATAGAAAATATGTGGGCAGAACTGAAAAAGCGTGTGCGAGCAAGGAGACCTACAACCTGACTCAGTTACACCAGCTCTGTCAGGAGGAATCAGCCAAAATTCACCCAACTTATTGTGGGAAGCTTGTGGAAGGCTACCCAAAACGTATGACCCAAGTTAAACAATTTAAAGGCAATGCTACCAAATACTAATTGAGTGTATGTAAACTTCTGACCCACTGGGAATGTGATGAAAGAAATAAAAGCTGAAATAAATAATTCTCTCTACTATTATTCTGACATTTCACATTCTTAAAATAAAGTGGTGATCCTAACTGATCTAAGACAGGGAATTTTTACTAGGATTAAATGTCAGGAATTGTGAAAAACTGAGTTTAAATGTATTTGGCTAAGGTGTATGTAAACTTCCGACTTCAACTGTACACGTAGTTAGAGTTATTAAAGTGACTATGCATAGATGATAACAACAGAGAGTAGCAGCGATGTTAGGGGGGGGGGGGGAGGTGCAATGCAAATAGTCTGGGAAGCCATTTACTTAGAAGTTAAGGAGTCTTATGGCTTGGGGGTAGAAGCTGTTTAGACGCCTCTCCGACCTAGACTTGGTGCTCCGGTACCACTTGCCGTGCGGTAGCAGTGAGAACAGTCTATGACTAGGGTGGCTGGAGTCTGACAATTTTTAGGGCCTTCCTCTGACACCACCTAGTATAGAGTTTCTGGATGGCAGGAGGCTTGGCCCCAGTGATGTACTGGGCCGTTCGCACTACCCTCTGTAGTGCCTTGCGGTCAGAGGCCGAGCAGTTGCCATACCAGGCAGTGATGCAACCAGTTAGGATTAGAGGTCAACCGATTAATCGGAATGGCCGATTAATTAGAGCTGATTTCAAGTTTTCATAACAATCGGTAATCTGCATTTTTGGACACCGATCAGGGCCGATTTGTAATGTATTTCCTCCTCTTCGTCTGAAGAGGTGTAGCAAGGATCGGACCAATACGCAGCGTGGTAAGTGTCCATGTTTTAATAGAAAAGACTGAACATGACACAAATACAAAATAACAAAGTGAAACAGAACCGAAACAGTCCCGTGTGGCCTGACACAGGAAACAATCACCCACAAAATACCCAAAGAATATGGCTGCCTAAATATGGTTCCCAATCAGAGACAACGATAGACACCTGCCTCTAATTGAGAACCAATCTAGGCAACCATAGACTTACCAAAAAACTTAGATTGGATACACCCCCATAAACATACAAACCCCCTAGACAAGACAAAACACATACATCACCCATGTCACACCCTGTCCTAACCAAAATAATAAAGAAAACAAAGAACACTAAGGTCAGGGCGTGACACGATTACATTGCACTCCACGAGGAGACTGCGTCGCAGGCTGACTACCTGTTAAGGAGCCAAGGTAAGGTACTTAAACTTATCTTATTAAAAACAATCGTTCTTAACATATTCACTAGTTAACTACACATGGTTGATGATATTACTAGTTTATCTAGCTTGTCCTGCGTTGCATATAATCGATGAGGTGCCTGTTAATTTATCATTGAATCACAGCCTACTTCGCCAAACGGGTGATTTAACAAGCGCATTCGCGAAAAAGCACTGTCTTTGCACTCATGTGTACCTAACCATAAACATCAACGCCTATCTTAAAATCATTACACAAGTATATATTTTTAAATCTGCATATTTAGTTAATATTGCCTGCTAATATTAATTTATTTTAACTAGGGAAATTGTGTCACTTCTCTTGCGTTCTGTGCAACAGAGTCAGGGTATATGCAGCAGTTTGGGCCGCCTGGCTCGTTGCGAACTGTGTGAAGACCATTTCTTCCTAACAAAGACAGCCAACTTTGCCAAACGGGGGATGATTTAACAAAAGTGTATTTGCGAAAAAAGCACAATCGTTGCACAAATGTACCTAACCATAAACATTTCTTAAAATCAATACACAGAAGTATGTATTTTTTAAACCTGCATATTTAGGTAAAAGAAATTAATGCAGACAATATTAAACTAGGGAAATTGTGTCACTTCTCTTGAGTTCATTGCACGCAGAGTCAGGGTATATGCAACAGTTTGGGCTGCCTGGCTCTTTGCAAACTAATTTGCCAGAATTTTACGTAATTATGACATAACATTGAATGTTGTGCAATGTAACAGCAATATTTAGACTTATGGATGCCACCCGTTAGATAAAATACGGAACGGTTCCGTATTTCACTGAAATAATAAATGTTTTGTTTTCGAAATGATAGTTTCCGGATTTGTCCATATTAATGACCTAAGGCTTGTATTTATGTGTGTTATTATATTATAATTAAGTCTATGATTTGATAGAGCAGTCTGACTGAGCGGTGGTAGGCAGCAGCAGGGTTGTAAGCATTCATTCAAACAGCACTTTACTGCGTTTTCCAGCAGCTTTTTGCAATGCTTCAAGCATTGCGCTGTTTATGACTTCAAGCCTATCAACTCCCAAGATTAGGCTGGCAATACTAAAGTACCTATTAGAACATCCAATAGTCAAAGGTATATGAAATACAAATGGTATAGAGAGAAATAGTCCTATAATAATTACAACCTAAAACTTCTTACCTGGGAATATTGAAGACTCATGTTAAAAGGAACCACCAGCTTTCATATTTTCTCATGTTCTGAGCAAGGAACTTAAGCGTTAGCTTTTTTACATGGCACATATTGCAGTTTTACTTTCTTCTCCAACACTTTGTTTTTGCATTATTTATATCAAATTAAACATGTTTCATTATTTATTTGAGACTCAATTGATTTTATTGATGTATTATATTAAGTCTAAAAATAAGTGTTCATTGTTCATTCAGTATTGTTGTAAATGTCATTATTACAAATATATATACATAAAAATCGGCCGATTAATCGGTATCTGCTTTATTTGGTCCTCCAATAATCGGTATCAGCGTTGAAAAATCATAATGCTCTCGGTGGTGCAGCTGTAGAATCTTTTGAGGATCTGAGGACCCATGCCAAATATTTTCAGTCTTCTGAGGGGGAATAGGTCTTGTCGTGCCCTCTTCACGACTGTCTTGGTGTGCTTGGACCATGTTAGTTTGTTGGTTATGTGGACACCAAGGAACTTGAAGCTCTCAAACTGCTCCACTGCAGCCCCGTCGATGAGAATAGGGGCGTGCTCAGTCCTCTTTTTCCTGTAGTCCACAATCTCCACAATCATGTTGAGGGAGAGGTTGTTGTCCTGGCACCACACGGCCAGATCTCTGACCTCCTCCCTATAGGCTGTCTCATTGTTGTCTGTGATTAGGCCTACCACTGTTCTGTCATCGGCAAACTTAATGATGGTGTTTGAGTCGTTCCTGGCCGTTATGAGTCATGAGTGAACAGAGAGTACAGGAGAAGACTGAGCACACACCACTGAGGGACCCCTGTATTGAGGATCAACGTGGCGGATGTGTTGTTACCTACCCTACCCTTCCAGTTGCAGAGGGAGGTGTTTAGTCCCAGGGTCCTTAGCTTATTGATGAACTTTGAGGGCATTTGAGGGTGTTGAATGCTGAGCTGTAGTCAATGAATTACATTCTCACATGGGTGTTCCTTTTGTCCAGGTGGGAAAGGACAGTGATTGCATCATCTGTGGATCTCTTGGGGTGGTATGCAAATTAGAGTGGGTCTAGGGTTTCTACGATAATGGTGTTGATGTGAGCCATGACCAGCATTTTAAAGCACTTCATGGCTACAGACATGAGTGCTACGGGTCGGTAGTCATTTAGGCAGGTTACCTCAGTGTTCTTGGGCACAGGCACTGTGGTGGTCTGCTTAAAACATGTTGGTATTACAGACTCGGACAGGGAGTGTTTGAAAATGTCAGTGAAGACACTTGCCAGGTGGTCAGCACATGCTCGCAGTACATGTCCTGGTAATTCATCTGGCCCTGCGGCCTTGTGAATGTTGACCTGTTTAAAGGTCTTACTCACATTGTCTGCGGAGAGCGTGATCACACAGTCTTCCGGAACAGCTGGTGTTCTCATGCATGTTTCAGTGTTATTTGCCTCGAAGCGAGCATAGAAGTAGTTTAGCTTGTCTGGTAGGCTCGTGTCACTAGGCAGCTCTGGGCTGTGCTTCCCTTTGTAGTCAGTAATGGTTTGCAAGCCCTGCCACATCTGGCGAGCATCAGAGCCAGTGTAGTATGATTGTATTGACGCTTTGCCTGTTTGATGGTTCGTTCGAAGGCATAGCAGGATTTCTTATAAG
Organism: Oncorhynchus clarkii lewisi; assembly: GCF_045791955.1. Classification (NCBI taxonomy): domain Eukaryota; kingdom Metazoa; phylum Chordata; class Actinopteri; order Salmoniformes; family Salmonidae; genus Oncorhynchus; species Oncorhynchus clarkii. The sequence goes on from NC_092165.1 coordinate 12,438,525, forward strand.
CTTCCAGGTTAGAGTCACGCTCGTTGAAAGCGGAAGCTCTAGCCTTTATCTCGGTGCGGATGTTGCCTGTAATCCATGGCTTCTGGTTGGGGTATGTACGTACAGGCACTGTGGGGACGACGTCATCAATGCCCTTATTGATGAAGACAAAGACTGATGTGGTGTACTCCTCAATACCATCAGAGGAATCCCGGAACATATTACAGTCTGTGCTCGCAAAACAGTCCTGTAGCTTAGCATCTGCTTCATCTGACTACTTTTTTATTGATCTAGTCCCTGGTGCTTCCTGCTTTAATTTTTGCTTGTAAGCAGAAATCAGGAGGATAGAATTATGGTCAGATTTGCCAAATGGGGGGTGGGAGAGCTTTGTATGCGTCTCTGTGTGGAACAAAGGTGGTCCAGAGTTTATTTCCCCCTCTGGGTGCACATTTGTTAGTTTATTTGCATTGTTTGTAACTTATTAGCCACCACTATGCTTGAAAATATGGAGAGTGGTACACAGTAACATGTTGTATTGGATTTTCCCCAAACATAACACTTTGTATTCAGGACAAAAATGAATTGCTTTACCAAATTTCTTTGCAGTATTACTTTAGTGTGTTGTTGCAAACAGGATGCGTGTTTTGGAATATTTTCTTCTGTACAAGCTTTCTTCTTTTCCCACTGTCAATTAGTGTCAGTGTCACACTGTCAATTAGTGTCAATTAGTGCCACACTGTCAATTAGGTTAGTTGATCCATCCTCAGTTTTCTCCTATACAGCCATTAAACCCTGTAACTGAAGTCCCTGGGTCGTTTCCTAAGTTAGGAAGGACACCTGTATCTTTTTAGTGACTGGGTGTATTGATACACAATTTAAAGTGCAATTAATAACTTCACCATGCTCAAATGAATATTCAATATCTATTTTTTAATTTTTAATTTTATCCACCAAAACCTCCCAGGTCTTTGTGGGTGAATCTGTGTTTCAAATTCACTGCTCAACTGAGGGAGCTTACAGATAATTGTATGTGTGGGTTTCATAGATGAGGTAATCATTCAAAAATCATGCTTAACACTATTATTGTACACAGAGTGAGTCCATGCAACTTATTAGGTGACTTGTTAAGCACATTTTTACTCCTGAACTTATTTAGGCTTGCCATAACAAAAAGGTTGAATAGTGTTTGACTCAAGTCAGTTCAACTTTAAATATTGTATTAATTTGTCAAATAAAAAATATAGAAGTCCACTTTGACATTATAGGGCATTGTGTGTAGGCTACTGACCAAAAGAAAATCCAAATTGTATAAATGTTAAAGTCAGGCTGTAACTCAACTAAATGTAGAAAAAGTCAAGGGAGGTGAAAACTTTCTGAAGGCACTTTAAGTAGGACCCTGATTCACAAAGTGTTATGACGTTGTTGATTGTAGAATTTGATCCTAGCATAAGTTGGACATCCTCTATAACATTTTTCAATTTGCAACAATATTGATACTGGACATAAATATTGCATTCGTCTGTTATTTCAAATATTGGTGGATATATACAGCCTATTTGCTATGTGCTTATGTCACTAAATAATTCAACCTTGTGCTTTAAATAGATTCAATATTATTTGCATTTAAATTATATTACCATAACACAATTATTGGAAAGATTTCCTCGGTACAATGATTGAGGTCTTATAAACTTCAATACTGTACATTGCAGTTATAACTAGTGCTGAGCAATTAACCGAAATGTTGGTTAAATTATTTGAATTCCATTTCGTTCGTTTTTTCTGTGAGGTCAATGCACAAATTGCAGTTTCTCGATAGATAAGTCAGATCCAGCCTGAACTGTGTGATGTAGTAGGGAGTTGTAGTTTCCAACATGCTAATATCCTACATATTTCAGAGCGTAAATCAAATTAATTAACTCCAATGACCACAATCCACTGCGCATCTACTTGTCCTGTCTATCTTTCTTTTGTGCCTGCAAAAAATATAAACGGCAGAAGAATGCGCGATTGTGAGGGGATTTAGAGAGCAGCTGATGCTTGACAGGGTATCGCTACCTGAAAAACATTGATCTAAGTGATTTATAGTTCGTGTTCAGTCATAACAGTATGCCTTATTTACTCTGAAGAGATACAAATTAGTGATTTTGTCAGACAGCATATCCAGCAGCTCTAAAGAGATGAGATGATGACTTGGAATTAAATAATACAATCATAAAATAAAACAAACGAAATATACACAATAACTGAAATATGTTATTAAAGTAATGTAAATATATTATGGTTAATAAGTGATAAGCAGTAATGGACAGTCACTACCATCATGGTACTTTTATTAATTGTTTTATTCTGTGTTGTTACAGCATTCAACCCAAATAATCGAAAGCAAAATCGAGAACGATTGATTCTTTATTAATAATCGATTTATAATAATTAATGCTCCCCATCATTATTATATTTCCAATTACATAACATTATCAGCTGATTAAATTAGCCCCTACCTTATTTAGTGCTCTCCTCAGGAACGGCAGTAGCTTCTGACCCGTTTTCATTGGGTACATTTAGTAAGTAGAAAACAGAAAACAGAGGAGTCTTTATCCCTACTCTACCCCATGCTAAGAGTATGACCATCTCTCCCCTCTCTCCTCTCAGCCTGTAAACCAGAGAAATATCCAAGGGCATTGATTAAGTCCACATGCCAGGACGGTACAGGGCTAAGAAAGGAGGCCAGCATTGGGGAGTGATCCAAACCAAACCTCTCAGTCTCAGACAGATTTAGTTCATATATGCTGTGGAAAAGTACATGAACGGGTCTGAATCATGGTTTTACAGTCTAGCGGACAAGCAGCGTTTGTTCACATCCAGAATAACGTATAACACCAATTTAGCAGGCTTGAAGTAGAAGGCTATATTTTTAGTAAAGGTGTTTTCAACGTGTTTTTATTTTATTTTAATTGGTTGTATATCAGCCATTTTACATTTCAATAGACAACCATCCAAGAGTGAATGAATGAATGCCTGATACTGAATGTTGCCTTTCACTGAAACTCTCTAAAGCATCTGAATTGCTGTGAGTGTTGCAATCAGATGTGGTGGATGCTCGTACTGTTTAAATGGAGTGTCTGTCTGGGTATAATGAAATGCAAGTGATGCATGCAGTAAATGAACCAGTTGGAAGGGAAATGCAAGTTTCTCTATAGCTATAACCTTTGGCTTGACTTGGCTCCTTTCCTTGTTGACACGCAGAGGAGCTCCACTGACTGCTGATAGAGCTGGTTGGCTGTGAAAGTATCCGTCACAGCCAAATTTAATCATCTACTTTGTGTGTTAAATTAATTGCTTCTTATTGGACGGCAGCACAGTTTTATCCATTGCAGTTTCCACTTTAAACAAATCAAGCGGTATTTACTTTGTGTTATACAGCTACCGAAAACAGAGAAATGGCCTTTCGGGCTCTGAAAGCATAGGTACTCAATAAATGATGGCATTTTGCGGTTGACGCTTAATCAAATCAAATCAAATGTATTTATATAGCCCTTCTTACATCAGCTGATATCTCAAAGTGCTGTACAGAAACCCAGCCTAAAACCCAAAACAGCAAGCAATGCTGGTGTAGAAGCATAGTGTCTAGGAAAAACTCCCTAGAAAGGCCAAAACCTAGGAAGAAACCTAGAGAGGAACCAGGCTATGAGGGGTGGCCAGTCCTCTTCTGGCTGTGCCGGGTGGAGATTATAACAGAACATGGCCAAGATGTTCAAATGTTCATAGATGACCAGCATGGTCAAATAGTAATCACCACAGTAGTTGTCGAAAGGTGCAGCAAGTCAGCACCTCAGGAGTAAATGTCAGTTGGCTTTTCATAGCCGATCATTAAGAGTATCTCTACCACTCCTGCTGTCTCTAGAGAGTTGAAAGGTAGCACGTCCGGTGAACAGGTCAGGGTTCCATAGCCGCAGGCAGAACAGTTGAAACTGGAGCAGCAGCACGGCCAAGCAGCACTGGGGACATCAAGGAGTCATCATGCAAGGTAGTCCTAAGGCATGGTCCTAGGGCTCAGGTCCTCCGAGAGAGAGCAAGGAAGAGAGAATTAGAGAGAGCATACTTAAATTCACACAGGACACCGGATAAGACAGGAGAAGTACTCCAGATATAACAGACTGACCCTAGCCCACCCGACACATAAACTACTGCAGCATAAATACTGGAAGCTGAGACAGGAGGGATCAGGAAACACTGCGGCCCCATCCGATGATATCCCCGGACAGGGCCAAACAGGCAGGATATAACCCCACCCACTTTGCCAAAGCACAGCCCCCACAGAGGATATCTTCAACCACCAACTTACCATCCTGAGACAAGGCCGAGTATAGCCCACAAAGATCTCCGCCATGGCACAACCCAAGGGGGGGTGCCAACCCAGACAGGAAGATCACGTCAGTGACTCAACCCACTCAAGTGACGAACCCCTCCTAGGGATGGCATGGAAGAGCACCAGTAAGCCAGTGACTCAGCCCCTGTAATAGGGTTGGAGGCAGAGAATCCCAGTGGAGAGAGGGGAACCGGCCAGGCAGAGACAGCAAGGGCGGTTCGTTGCTCCAGAGCCTTTCCGTTCACCTTCACACTCCTGGGCCAGACTACACTCAATAATATGACCTACTGAAGAGACGGGTCTTCACTAAAGACTTAAAGGTTGAGACCGAGTCTGCGTCTCTCACATGGGTAGGCAGACCATTCCATAAAAATTGAGCTCTATAGGAGAAAGCCCTGCCTCCAGCTGTTTGCTTAGAAATTCTAGGGACAATTAGGAGGCCTGCGTCTTGTGACCGTAGCGTACGTGTAGGTATGTACGGCAGGACCAAATCGGAAAGATAGGTAGGAGCAAGCCCATGTAATGCTTTGTAGGTTAGCAGTAAAACCTTGAAATCAGCCCTTGCCTTAACAGGAAGCCAGTGTAGGGAGGCTAGCACTGTAGTAATATGATACATTTTTTTGGTTCTAGTCAGGATTCTAGCAGCCATATTTAGCACTAACTGAAGTTTATTTAGTGCTTTATCCGGGTAGCCGGAAAGTAGACCATTGCAGTAGTCTAACCTAGAAGTAACAAAAGCATGGATTAATTTTCCTGCATCATTTTTTGACAGAAAGTTTCTGATTTTTGCAATGTTACGTAGATGGAAAAAAGCTGTCCTTGAAACAGTCTTGATATGTTTGTCAAAAGAGAGATCAGGGTCCAGAGTAACGCCGAGGTCCTTCACAGTTTAATTTGAGACGACTGTACAACCATCAAGATTAATTGTCAGATTCAACAGAAGATCTCTTTGTTTCTTGGGACCTAGAACAAGCATCTCTGTTTTTTCAGAGTTTAAAGGTAGAAAGTTTGCAGCCATCCACTTCCTTAAGTCTGAAACGCAGGCTTCTAGCGAGGGCAATTTTGGGGCTTCACTGTGTTTCATTGAAATGTACAGCTGTGTGTCATCTGCATAGCAGTGAAAGTTAACATTATGTTTTCGAATGAGATCCCCAAGAGGTAAAATATATAGTGAAAACAATAGTGGTCCTAAAACGGAACCTTGAGGAACCCCGAAATGTACAGTTGATTTGTCAGAGGACAAACCATTCACAGAGACAAACTGATATCTTTCCGAAAGATAAGTTCTAAACCAGGCCAGAACTTGTCCGTGTAGACCAATTTGGGTTTCCAATCTCTCCAAAAGAATGTGGTGATCGATGGTATCAAAAGCAGCACTAAGGTCTAGGAGCACAAGGACATATACAGAGCCTCGGTCTGACGCCATCAAAAGGTAATTTACCACCTTCACAAGTGCAGTACTATGATGGGGTCTAAAACCAGACTGAAGCATTTCGTATACATTGTTTGTCTTCAGGAAAGCAGTGAGTTGCTTCGCAACAGCTTTTTCTAAAGTTTTTCAGAGGAATGGAAGATTCGATATAGGCCGATAGTTTTTTATATTTTCTGGGTCAAGGTTGGGCTTTTTCAAGAGAGGCTTTATTACTGCCACTTTTAGTGAGTTTGGTACACATCCAGTAGATAGAGAGCCGTTTATTATGTTCAATATAGGAGGGCCCAGCACAGGAAGCAGCTCTTTCAGTAGTTTAGTTGGAATAGGGTCCAGTATGCAGCATGAAGGTTTAGAGTCCATGATTATTTTCATCATTGTGTCAAGAGATATAGTACTAAAACACTTGAGTGTCTCTCTTGATCCTTGGTCCTGGCAGAGTTGTGCAGACTCGGGACACTTGAGCTTTGGAGGAATACTCAGATTTAAAGAGGAGTGCATAATTTGCTTTCTAATGATCATGATCTTTTCCTCAAAGAAGTTCATGAATTTATTACTACTGAAGTGAAAGCCATCCTCTCTTGGGGAATGCTGCTTTTTAGTTAGCTTTGCGACAGCATCAAAAATAAATGTAGGATCGTTCTTATTTTCCTCAATTAAGTTGGAAAAATAGGATGATCGAGCAGCAGTGAGGGCTCCTCGATACTGCACGGTACTGTCTTTCCAAGCTAGTCGGAAGACTTCCAGTTTGGTTTGACGCCATTTCTGTTCCAATCTTCTGGATGCTTGCTTCAGAGCTCGGGTATTTTCTGTATACTATTTTCTGTTTTGTGCGTAGCAGAGCAGAATTACTATTGCAACAACACATCAGTAGGGTAAAACTAACCTGTCTCACGACAGTCTAATCCCAGCTCTATTAGTGGGTGAACAATCCAACGCTTGGTGAATTCTGCTTCATAATGATAGGAAGCTAGTTTCTTATGACAAAGGTTTTTTGTTTTTAGGGGTGCAACTGCATCTAGGGTATTGCGCAAGGTTAAATTGAGTTCCTCAGTTAGGTGGTTAACTGATTTTTGTCCTCTGACGTTTTTAGGTAGGCAGTGTGAGTCTGGAACGGCATCAAGGAATCTTTGGGTTGTCTGAGAATTTATAGCACGATTTTTGATGCTCCTTGGTTGGGGTCTGAGCAGATTATTTGTTGCGATTGCAAACGTAATAAAATGGTGGTCAGATAGTCCAGGATTATGAGGAAAACATTAAGATCCACAACATTTATTAAATGGGACAATACTAGGTCCAGAGTATGACTGTGACAGTGAGTAGGTCCAGAGACATGTTGGACAAAACCCACTGAGTCGATGATGGCTCCGAAAGCCTTTTGGAGTGGGTCTGTGGACTTTTTCATACTAAAATCACAAAAAATTTGAATATTATCTGCTATGACTACAAGGTCCGATAGGAATTCAAGGAACTCAGTGAGGAACGCTGTATATGGCCCAGGAGGCCTGTAAACAGTAGCTATAAAAAGTGATTGAGTAGGCTGCATAGATTTCATGACTAGAAGCTCAAAAGACTAAAATGCCATTTCTTTTTTTTGTAAATTGAAATTTGCTATCGTAAATGTTAGTGACACCTCTGCCTTTGCGGGATGCACGGGGGATATGGTCACTAGTGTAACCAGGAGGTGAGGCCTCATTTAACACAGTAAAGGTCAATCACATCAAGATTATGATCGGTGATTAGTTCATTGACTATAACTGCCTTTGAAGTTTTGGATCTAACATTAAGTAGCCCTATTTTGAGATGTTAGGTATCATGATCTCTTCCAATAATGGCAGGAATGGAGGAGGTCTTTATCCTAGTGAGATTGCTAAGGCGAACACTGCCATGTTTAGTTTTGCCCGACCTAGTTCGAGGCACAGACACGGTCTCAGTGGGGATAGCTGAGCTGACTACACTGACTGTGCTAGTGGCAGACTCCACTATGCTGGCAGGCTGGCTAACAGCCTGCTGCCTGGCCTGCACCCTATTTCATTGTGGAGCTAGAGGAGTTAGAGCCCTGTCTATGTTGGTAGATAAGATGAGAGCACCCCTCCAGCTAGGATGGAGTCCGTCACTCCTCAGCAGGCCAGTCTTGGTCCTGTTTGTGGGTGTCCCAGAAAGAGGGCCAATTATCTACAAATTGTATATTTTGGGGCAGAAAACAGTTTTCAACCATCGATTGAGTTGTGAGACTCTGCTGTAGAGCTCATCACTCCCCCTAACTGGGAGGGGGCCAGAGACAATTACTCGATGCCGACACATCTTTCTAGCTGATTTACACGCTGAAGCTATCTTGCGCTTGGTAACCTCTGACTGTTTCATCCTAACATCGTTGGTGCCGACGTGGATAACAATATCTTTATATTCTCTACACTCGCCAGTTTTAGCCTTAGCCAGCACCATCTTCAGATTAGCCTTAACGTCATTAACGTCGGTAGCCCTGCCCCCTGCTAAACAGTGTATGATCGCTGGATGATTCGTTTTAAGTCTAATACTGCGGGTAATGGAGTCGCCATTGACTAGGGGTTTCAATTTGTCAGAGCTAATGGTGGGAGGCTTCGTCGTCTCAGATCCCGTAACGGGAGGAGTAGAGACCAGAGAAGGCTCGGCCTCTGACTCCGACTAGCTGCTTAATGGGGTGAACCGGTTGAAAGTTTCGGTGGGCTGAATGAGCGACACTGGTTGAGCATTCCTACAGCATTTCCTTCCAGAAGCCATGAGAAAGTTGACCCTTACTGGTGGCACAGACGCTGTTTCATCCTTTCCTACACTGAAATTACCCTTGCCTAACGATTGCGTCTGAAGCTGGGCTTGCAGCACATCTATCCTCACCGTAAAGCGATCGTTCTCCTGTATATTATGAGAACAGCGACTGCAATTAGAAGGCATCATGTTAATGTTACTACTTTTAGCTTCGGCTGGTGGAGGTCCTGACGAACCATGTCCAGATAAAGCGTCCGGAGTGAAAAAGTAGAGCGGCAGCTTATGGTGGAGAAATTAACATTCAATTCTCTAGCAACAGCTCTGGTGGACATTTCTGCAGTTAACATGCCAATTGCACACTCCCTCAAAACTTGAGACATCTGTGTCATTGTGTTGTGTGACAAAACTGCACATTTTAAAGAGCAATTTTATTGTCCCCAGCACAAGGTGCACATGTGTAATGATCATGCTGTTTAATCAGCTTCTTGGTATGCTATACCTGTCAGGTGGATGGATTATCTTGGCAAAGAAGAAACGCTTACTAACAGGCATGTAAACAGATTTCTGCACAAAATATGAGAGAAATAAGCTTTTTGTGCAGATGGATAACTTCTGGGATCTTTTATTTCAGCTCATGAAACATGGGACCAACACTTTACATGTTGCATTTTATATTTTCGCTCACTATACACCAAACATATCTACACACACTGGTTATAAAGCTCATATAACTTTGGTGACTCTAACTACAAAGCAGGTGATGCCATCACAAAAACACATTTGGTTAAAAAAAAGTACTTTCTTACCTCTTGCTTCTTCATGAGGGTTGAGGACTAAACTGAGCATGTGCACAGTGAGTCGCATGATTCTAGCTTGTTCCTGATTGGAGATATTGAGTGTTACAACTATCCTGTGTTACAACCATCCCTGGTCTCCCATACTTATTGAGCTACTATAGGCCAATCAAAATATAACATTTGTCTTAATAAACTAGTTTTAACATTGACTCGTCTGATCCAATGAAACAAGGCCCATCCATAAAAGAGCATGAAACACCCACTACAGTGTCAATTACATCATTAAGCGTCAACCGCAAAATGCCATCTTTTATTTAGTATGATATACTTTCAGAGCCCCGAAAGGCCATTTCTCAATTTTTGGAATCTGTACAACACAAAGTAAATACAGCTTGATTTGTTTAAAGTGGAAACTGTGGCATTGTGTTTGTGTGACACAACTGCACATTTTAAAGTGGCCTTTTATTGTCCCCAGCACAAGGTGCACCTGTGTAATGATCATGCTGTTTAATCAGCTTCTTGATATGCCACACCTGTTAGGTGGATGGATGATATTGGCAAAGGAGAAATGCTCACTAACACTGCTGTAAACCGATTTGTGCAGAATATTTGAGAGAAATAAGCTTATTGTGCATATGGAAAATGTCAGAGATTTTTTAATTTCAGCTCATAAAACATGGGACCAGGACTTTACATGATGCATTTATATTTTTGTTCAGTGTAAATGGTATTGATTGAGGCTACCGGTACCCTTCAAGTGATTGTTAGTGATATAGCACCATCTTGTGGTACATTTTCACACTGGCGACTTCACAGAGTTTGTCATATTGGTTAGGGAAAAGTTGAATGCCTTTATTATGTTGTTACCTTCTATAATTATTCATTATGCATGATCATGCATTATACATTTAAGGGTAATCTGCAGTTGCTAATTTGATCATTATTTTTATGTGAGCATATTCATGCACAGCGGGGTACTTTAAACTTCAGTTTTAAAACGGCTTCTAAAGTTAGTCATTTACACTTAAAAATATCAGACTTGATTTGCCGTAAGAAAAATCTATCAACCCCAACAAAAATGTATGTTAATTATAATCCCCATAATTCACATTTCCTGTTGCTGCAGGATTATTTTCATGCTGTATCAAACTGGCTCAAATTGAGATCCTACATCAATTTGTGTATTTATAAATGAATGATACAGTGCCTTAAGAAAGTATTCCCACCCCTTGACTTTTTCAACATTTTGTTGTGTTACAGCCTGAATTTGAAATTGATTCAATTTAGATTTTTTTGGTCACTGATGTACGCACAATACACCATAATCGTAAAGTGGAATTATGTTTTTAGAAATGTTTACAAATTAATTAAAAATTAAAAGCTGAAATGTCTTGAGTCAATAAAGCATTCAACCCTTTTATTATGGCAAGCGTAAATTAGTTCAGGAGTTAAACCTGCTTAACAAGTCACACAATAAATTGCATGGACTCACTCTGTGTGCAATAAAAGTGTTCAACATGACTTTTAAATGACTACCTCATCTCTGTACCCCCACACATACAATTATCTGTAAGGCCCCTTAGTCGAGCAGTGAATGTTAAGCACAGATTCAACCACAAAGAGTAAGGAGGGTTTCCAATCGTTTGCGAAGAAGGGCACTTATTGGTAAATGGATTTTAAAAAAGCAGACATTGAATATCCCTTTGAACATTGGGCAGTTATGAATGATACTTTAGATGGTGTATCAATACACCCAGTCACAACAAAGATTCAGGCATCATTCCTAACTCAGTTGCCGGAGAGGAAAGAAACCACTCAAGGATTTCACCATGAGGCCAATGGTGACTTTAAAACAGTTAGAGTTTAATGGCTGTGATAGGAGAAATTGACCAACAACATTGTGGTTACTCCACAATACTAACCTAAATTGCTAAAGGACAGTGAAAGAAGGAAGCCTGTACATTATAAAAAATATTCCAAATCATGCATCCTGTTTGCAATAAGGCACTAAAGTAATATTGTGAAAAAAATGTGGCAAAGAAATGTTCCTTTATGTCCTAAATACAAAACATTACTGTATGTTTGGGGCAAATCCAACACAACACATCACTGAGTACCGCTCTTCATATTTTCAAGCACGGTGGTGGCTGCATCATATTATTATTGCACACATCTGTCAAAGGTGATGCTAACATGTATTGACTCAGGGGGTTGAATACTTAGCTAATCAAGATAAATTAATGTTTTATTTTCCATACATTTTTTAAAACAAATGTTACAGTATTTTGTGTAGGACGTTGACAAAAAAAATACAATTAATTTTGAATTTGAATCCCACTTTGTAACACAACAAAATGTGTAACAAGTCAAGTGTGTGAATACCCGTTGCCCATTGATTCTTGAAGAATATAACATATAAATTCCTCATAAGCTTTGTTCAACTGTCGTACCCCATCAGAACCAAAATATAAGCTTGTTTTACTCAAATGTTTGTAAACATTGCAAATGTAAACAAACGAACAAACCAAAACCAATTGTATTGGTATACACATATTTAGCTACAAAACATGCTTAAAACAATTTTTGATATATTGGGTGCTCAGTCCTTGCATCCATTGCGCTATCTATGCATTTTAGAGTGGTTACATTTCTCCAGGCCCTTCCCTCCGTTTTTTTTTACCAATACAGAGGCGGGGTGTCCACTTTGTAATTGTTTCAACTGAAGATTGTCCCTTTAACTCAGAAATGAATTTCTCAAACAATATGTAGCCTGCATATTCGAGTTGATTATTAAGGACAGAATGGTGGTCTTGCCGCCATCTCCATGGTTCCATAGTCTTCAGTTGGACTGTTTCACTTCTGACTGGTTGGTTGGTTGGCTGTAGTGTAGAGGGCGAGAGGAGAAAACAAGAAATGCAAGATTATTGTTGTTTTGTCTATGGGAAATTTGATTTATTGATAGGTCTTGAAAAAACATTCAGACCTAGGGAAAAGTGCTATACAATGTAATCCATCAAGAATGACAAGATAATAATTGTACTGCCAGTGCCAGAATCTCCAATAGATCCGTCTTTGTCAGTAGGCTTGTGTGTATTGAAGCTATGTCTTAACCACAAGAGGTCAGTATTTAGTTACATTTTCGTACACCTCATGCGGCATAAAAAAAAATCTAAAAAACTCCACAGCACTTTGTGGAGAAGAAAATTACACCCCACGTCTGTGGTTAAAATACATGTTATTCCAATAATAATCATTTCCCCTATCCACAAGTGTTCCCTGTGGAGTCAGACAATATGGCTGCAACTTATATTACATTTCATATAGGTGTCAATGTAACTTTTACTGCAGGCTTGTCTGTTATCCAGGGTCACAGCCTGTATATACACGTCTCCAAGATTTCACCCTCGGTTTCTAAATATGCTTTATGTTATTCAGGGCCTAAGCAGTCGCATATTACATTGACTTATATTACAAGTTCCGTCAAGTGAGCCTGCCCTTGAAATGAGACCATTCACATTTCCTTCCACTTCCAATAAGCAGTGGAAATAGAGGTATTGAACAGTAACAGAGAATGAGTCTTCCCAGAGGCTGTAGTGAATTTGATTTGTGTTCCACTGTAATCCTAAATTCGAAGGACTTTGACAGTTGTATCGTTGTGGTTTTCTTGGAAAATGTCATATCTTTCCTGACTTATGTTTCGTTTTGTTTCAATCTGTTTTATTGAGTTTTGAGCAGCCAACGCCAGGAAAACCGTGTAAATCATATTGGAAAAGCTCAACATGGTGTGGTTGATTTTTTCTATAGACCAGAATTTTGAATTATACTTCTACATTTCTAAAATCATTGTATAAATAAATACAGAATCAATACATTGTAATTTACACAAAACATAATTGACGGCCGATGCAATTGATTATGATTTCCTACATGTTGCATTGCATGTGTAAACTAGTTTAAAAACATCAGCAATCTATGGCAATGTATTGTTCTGAATTACGACGGGGCATTCTGGTTTCCACAGTGACAGCAAACACAGGAGTGGGCTCATTGCTCTTAAATTTCACAGAGCAGTAATTTCATTTACAACTGTAGCCAAACACAGCTGTAGGATTTGGGTGTACTTGAAAGTCCTAGCAAATCATTGTTGACGCTATATGACACTCGGCTGGGTGGGAATCGTGTGTTGGTTGATTTATGTGGATATCAACACCCAAAGTACTACATTATGACTGAGTCATATTGCAATATGAGACCAATATATGAGCAGTCCGCTCTCTCTCATTGGTCAATTTACCACTCAGAAACACGTTGAAACGAACACAACAGACAGTAGGAGTACAGTTAGTTGAAATAGAGGAGCTGCTATTCGACATTGCGATCTAAAGTTGTCTTCCCGGGAGCACCTTTGCTATCAGCAGCACGTTGGAGTCAATGTCATTAAAACGATCCAGTGTTTATTACAGCTGCTATTATAGGACTGCTGAAGGGAGGGAGAGTCTCACAAACTTATCGGTTCTAATACTATTTGAAATCATACATTTTTTTATTACCTGTGATTTATTGAGCTTGCCTGTTGCAACAAAACCAATAGAAAAGCCCCAAAAGTGAAAACCCAGCCCACCTGGCTCTCCAGGTAAGCTTAAGCAAACGCTCAAAGTATTGAATGATTTCTCATATATGTGAACCCAGGTATGGTCGCGTCCCATTTGAGCTGACATGGAGCCCCTAGCTCCAGTGATAGTGTAATCTAGTGGTGTAACCCAAGAACCTGTTGCTGGTGGTCTGGCAAGAGGCTTCATGGCTGCAACAGTCAGAAGAGAGGAAATTCCCTTTACAAGCAGGGCTTAGCTGTGTACTTCCTCTCATTATGAGGCTGTGAGTGTATTTGGATGTGAGAGCAAAGGCTACTGTAGCTAACACAGACAGAGAGAGACAGAGAGAGACAGAGAGAGAGAGAGAGAGAGAGAGAGAGAGAGAGAGAGAGAGAGAGAGAGAGAGAGAGAGAGAGAGAGAGAGAGAAAGAGAGTTGGCCAGTAACCAGGCCAGTGCTGCTGATAAATTGTCAGGAATCTTAAAACACTGGTTATCAGCTGTCTGGGAGGGGATGGGGGTGGGATAGGGTTAGATGTGTCTGTGTGGGGGTTGAGCACTGGCTGGCCTGTGGGTTGGAGTAGTAGTAGACCTGGTGTGTGTGTGAGTGGGGGGTGGGGGGTTGGGGTGGGGGTCTAGTCTGTATGTCTATGCACCAAAACAAGGTGCCTTTATGTTGGCTACCATGGCTATAGGATGACAATGCCCCCACCCACAAGAAACGAATGGTCACTGAATGGTTTGATGAGCATAAAAACGATGTAAACCATATCCCACGGCCATCTCAGTACCCAGATCTCAACACAATTCAACACTTATGGGAGATTCTGCAGTAGTGCCCGAGACCGTGTTTTCCACCACCATCAACAAAACACACACGTATGGAATTGACCTTGGAAGAATGATTTCGCATCCCTCCAATAGAGTTCCAGAAACGTGTGGAATCTATACCAAGGTGCATTGAAGCTGTTCAGGCTATTATGATACTTTATGTTGGTGTTTCCTTTATGTTGGTAGTTAACGTCACCTGTATTTGAGCAATGTCCTGCATGGAGTAGTAACCTGATGAACAGTTCTGTACTTTCAGAGGGGTTGGGTTAAACGCGGCAGACTCATTTCAGTTGAATGCATTCATTTGTACAACTGACTAAGTATCCCCCGTTCCTTTACTTTCTGTGCAATTTTTTTGATTCGTCCAGTGCATCCTATTATAGCCTATGTGTGACTTGTGCATAATGCATCAACTACACATAAGTGTAAAATTGCAACTAATTGTGGAGAGCTTCACGACTTCATGAGCTCTGGAGACTAAATAGCCTAAGAACTTGTTACACGAGGGGATACTAATTATGTATTTTTGGTATGACATTTGGTCATCGAATTATGAAATACGACGTGGCAGGCAGACACAATAAAATCTGTTATGTTCATGTCTGACAATCTGAGGCGATAGCGACCACCGGTCAACTTCTTGGTGTTCTTTCCCCCCTCTCCCTCTCCGGGCAGCGTAAAAATGCCCCTTACTTTTACCCAAAGGGCGCCAAAAGTGTGTGGTCAGGGTTTATGTTAGCTGCAAACATGATCAAAACCATTCTGCAGCAAGTAATGAAAGCAGTGGGGTGTTGTGGAAGTGTAAGGGCACCTGGAATTTGGGCCACCCGGGAGAGACTTCAGGTTCTCAGCCCTACGGACAAGACGACCAATAAACAAGGGGCCACTCCGTTGCAGATCAATCTGCCACCCGCTCATTAAATCAATACGCTACGTAGTCTATGTGCGCTTAAAAGGAAACATTTTGGAAAGAAGTGGTGAGTTAGCTATCGAAATTATACATGTTGCGAATTGCTGTTGTCCGTCATATTATAGTAGACTATAGCCCATATCTTAAACGCAATTATATATATATATATATATTTATTTTTTATTTTTATGAAATCGTATTTTCAAACGAAGATGTTTGATTTAAAAGTTGTAACTTTGTCTCCAAAAATTATTAGTCTACATCCCTGTCCCCAAATAAAAACATAAAAACATAACCATTGTCAACCTAAATCATAATATAACCATTGTCAGCCTAATTCATAATATAACCATTGTCAGCCTAATTCATAATATAACCATTGTCAGCCTAATTCATAATATACCTATGCTTTATTTCATGGAGGATATTAGATGTAATTAGAAATAATATATAGGCATAACCAAACGGCCTATTTCCTATTTAAAAAAGTGCGCTACCGATACCCACAATGATTCCAAAATTACATTTTTTTTTAAGACCATAATTTCCATATAGTTGATTAGCCTATAGATTTAGTCCTACGTGAACTATAGCCTCATCGAAATTAGAGAATTCAGGCTAATAAATGATGCCTTGAAACACACTCAAGTTTGATTATTTCGAACGAAGATCTGCTAAATTTAAGTGAGGGTGCACCAAACATGTAGCTAAGCTCGTTTATTCATTCAATCATGTATTTATTCATCTATTATTCATGTATAGAAAAACATTTGCATTTTCTATTTGTTAAAATTGTAGGCCCACTGTGGCAATCTGGGCATGTAATACAAATTCCTGTATTAATCATAATACAGTATCTCCTTTCAACTTTATAAATATTGTATTAAATTGTATAATTACACGGCATTATCCATATTATTATAGCAGTTCAACTTTTACTATATTCAATTTAGAAATAAACACTTTTTTTTTGTGTCAAGCAGCACGATAGGGTACTATAGCATAGGACTAATTTCAAGGAAGCCAATTGCCAGGAAACCTATGGATGAACAATCACGGCATGCACAGACCATGACATCTTAACTTGTTTCAAATGAGAGGAAATGTGGAAATTAAATTAATCAGTAGCACTTATAAATCAAATGACAACATGGACAGAAAGACTACTTAGAAAGGACCAGGGCTACGTCATTGGACAGCTAGATCGCTCAAGATTGACTTCGAAATTGGACGTCTGTCCATCTCTTGAGAATGTTGGGAAACGCCTTCAAACCCAGCCACTAGGGGCAACTGTGAGTGCTATTACCATCAAGTAGTAGAGGTAATCCCATGACTCCGGATCCGTGTACCGTGTTCAATCCCAGTGGAAGACACACACTTTTGTTTTAACCCTATCCCAAACCTTTACACTTAACTTCGAAATGTGATGTTCGGAGCCACTTCAATATTTGACGTTTGGATAAATGTGGATTAACGTCAGAATCTGAAGTCAAATTTGGTTAAACCGTGAGATCTTGTTGCAGCCCAGCATTTTGGAACAATTCCTCAAGTTCTCCATCTCTTCAAACTTTGAGATCATTAATTAACTAGACAGGTTCAAATGGACACCTACTCTGCTGGGTTTCCGCACATGTTTGAACAGCAATGTGGCCAAGCAAAGCTGAAGTGCAGTACTACACCAGATGATTATCTCATGTATCATAAGGGAAAGTAAGTGTAGACTGGTGTTGAGGCAGCTGGCTCATAGAACATACTCACAAAAAAAATGCCTCTGTCCCATTGGCCAGCTTGGCAGCAGTCTCTGTGTCATTGACCAGCCCGAGAGACCCAAGTGGATTTTCCAGCTCTGTGGTTTGATGAAAGGGAAACCTGACACTCACGAGACCAGTGATTGGCCGAGCCATAGAGAACTTTCACAGCCCTCTTTTGATCTGAATAAAAAAGAGAACAATATCTAATGCGAGGCATTATACAGGCTTAACCTGTGTGGTTTGGACTTCAGTACTGCACCGGCGTCACAAATGCCTGGTAGTTGGGGAATTACGGTCGGGGTTATAGGTTATACAGTGCCTTCAGAAAGTATTCACACCACTTGAATTGTTCCACTTGTTTTTGTTGTGTTAGAGCCTTAATTTAAAATCGCTTAAATTTAGATTTTTTTTGTCACTGACCTACAAACGATATCCCATAATGTCAATGTGTAATGATGTTTTGTAAAATGTAACATCTGAAATGTATTTGGCAAGCCAAAATAAGTTCAGGAATAAACATTTGCTTAACAAGTCACATAATAAGGCACATGGACTCACACTGTGTGCAATAATAGCGTTTAACGTGATTTTTGAATGACTTCCTCATCTCTGTACCCCACACATACAGATATAGTGCCTTGAGAAAGTATTCATACCCCTTGACTTATTCATAATTTTGTTGTCTTACAGCCTGAATTGAAAATGGGTTAAATATTTTTTTCTCTCACCCCACAATGACAAAGTGAAAACATATTTTTAGAAATGTTTTGCAAATTTATTGAAAATGGAACACAGAAATATCTCATGTAGGTATTTACACTTCTGCGTCAATGCATGTTAGAATCACCTTTGGCAGCGATTACAGATGTGAGTCTTTCTGGGTAAGTCTCTAAGAGCTTTGCACATCTGGATTGTACAATATTTGCACATTATTATTTTTTAATTCTTCAAGCTCGGTCAAGTTGGTTGTTGATCATTTCAAGACAGCTATTTTCAAGTCTTACCATAGATTTTCAAGCCGATTTAAGTAACTAGGCCAATCAGGAACATTCAATCTCATCTTGGTATGCAACTCCAGTGTATATTTGGCCTTATGTTTTAGGTTATTGTCCTGCTGAAAGGTGAATTTGTCTCCCGGTGTTTGCTTGAAAGCAGACTGAACCAGGTTTTCCTCTTGGATTTTGCCTGTGCTTAGCTCCAGTCCGTTTCTTTTTTATCCTGTAAAACTTCCCAGTCCTTAATGATTACAAGCATACCCATGACACGATGAAGCCACCACACTATGCTTGACAATATGGAGAATGGTACTCAGTAAAGTGTTGGATTTGCCTCAGATATAACACTTTTTATTCAGGACAATAAGTGAATTGCTTTGCATGTTTTGGAATATTTTTGTTCTATACAGGCTTCCTTCTTTTCCCTCTGTCAATTAGGTTAGTATTATGGAGGACCTACAATGTTGTAAATGAGTCTGTGTTTGAAATTCACTGCTCGACTGAGGGACGTTACAAGAAATTGTATGTGTGGGGTACAGAGATGAGGTAGTCATTCAAAAATCATGTTAAACACTGTTATTGCACACAGAGTGAGTCCATGCAACTTATTATGTGACTTTTTTAGTCCAATAAACATATTTAGGCTTGCCATAACAAAGGGGTTGAATAGATATTGACTCAAGACATTTCGGATTTGAATTTTTTGTGAATTAGTAAAAATGATTGAAACATAATTCCACATTGACATTATGGGGTATTGTGTGTAGGCCAGTGACACAAATTTGATACCTTTTAAATTCAAGCTGAAAAAGTCAAGGGGTGTGAATGCTTTCTGAAGGCACTGTAATTGTAAGGTCCCTCAGTCAAGCAGTGAACTTCAAACACAGATTCAACCAAAAAGACCAGGGAGGTTTTCTAATGCTTTGCAAAGAAGGGCACCTATTGGTAGATGGGTAGAAAAAAGCAGACATTAAATATCCCTCTGAGCATGGTTCCTAACTCAGTTGAGGAATGAAACCGTTCAGGGATTTCACCACAATGCCAATGGTAACTTTACAACTGTTACAGAGTTTAATGGCTGTGATAGGAGAAAACTGAGGATGGATCAACAACATTGTAGTTACTCCACAGTACTAAGCTAAATGACAGAGTGAAAAGAAGGAATAAAAAGTGTTTGTTTGGGGCAAATCCAACACAACACATTACTGAGTACCACTCCCCATATTTTCAAGTATAGTGGTGGCTGCATCATGCTATGAGTATGCTTGTAATCGTTCAGGACTGGGGAGATTTTCAGGATAAAAAATAAACAGAATGGAGCTAAGCACAGGTAAAATCCTAGAGGAAAACCTGGATCATTCTGCTTTCCACCAGACACTGGGAGATGAAGGCACATTTCAGCAGGACAATAACCTAAAACACAAGGCCAAATCTACACTGGAGTTGCTTACCAAGAAGAGAATGAATGTTCCTGAGTGGCCGAGTTACAGTATTGACATAAACTTAAGACTTAAAAATGTATGTCTAGCAATGATCAACAACCAATTTGACAGAGCTTGAAGAATTTTGAAAATAATAATGGGTAAATATTGTACAATCCAGGTGTGCAAAGCTCTTAGAGACTTACCCAGAAAGACTCACAGCTGTAATCGCTGCCAAAGGTGATTCTTACATGTATTGACTCAGAGGTGTGAATACTTATGTAAATGAGATATTTCTGCATTTCATTGTCAATAAATTTGCCCAAAAATATGTAAACATGTTTTGACTTTGTCATTATGGGGTATTGTGTGTAGATGGGTGAGACAAAACATAAATGTAATCAATTTTGAATTCAGGATGTAACACAACAAAATGTGGAATAAGTCAAGGGGTATGAATACTTTCTGATGGCACTGTATATGTGGATATCAGTGTTCAAGGTTCAGGAGCGGTGGATGGATGAATCAGTGGGGAAAAGGGCTATTATCTTCCTGTCTGATGTATGACAGGTCCCTATGTGCTTGTGATGGCTGATGGGAGTGCTCTGGGACTCTGGGAGAGTCAAAATAACACGGTGACGTCGTCATCAGCCCAATTAAAACAAGGAAGCATTCATTGGGCCGCATGCTCATTAATCAACCCGGGCTGTAGCCTGTTGACGCATAGTGGGTGTCGGATGTGTGCGTTTGTGTACCCTCACCTCAAAAGCAGTTGTTTGGACTGACGTGTACAGAAAATACAGGGTACTCATAGATCCAACTTAGTGCCCGTTCAATATGGCAGATTGCATATGGGTCCACCGGCTCTGCACCATATAGGGGGAATGCGGTGAACCCTTTCGGAAAGCTTAGTAACACATGTGGGGACAGGGAGGGAGGGTGAGAGGGTGAGGGTGAGAGAGAGAGAGTGAGAGATGGCGTGAGAGGGGGTAGAATGTGGATGGTTGTCATCGCTGTGGTTTAACGCAGGCTAGACACAGACTTCTCCAGAAACTCTCCATTACTGCCCATGATGGATGACAGAGGAACCTGGCCCCGGATGCACCGTCCTCTTTTCTCTTCACTGGGCCCTAACTGACTAACTGACTGACGGGGGGCTGGAGGGACCCATCCAGGGGTTATACCATCACCATCACAACACTGCTCCACTCTGACCTGATGCTCATTAATGATCCAGGAGAGAGAGAAAGAGAGAAAATGAGATTGACTGTTCACAGTGCTTTGAGTAATGCAGGACTATCATATCAAGGTTTGTGTGTGTGTGTGTGTGTGTGTGTGTGTGTGTGTGTGTGTGTGTGTGTGTGTGTGTGTGTGTGTGTGTGTGTGTGTGTGTGTGTGTGTGTGTGTGTGTGTGTGTGTGTGTGTGTGTGTGTGTGTGTGTGTGTGTGTGTGCGTGCACCCGATTTCTCACGTGAATTCGTGGGAGGCACAGCCTATGTTCCCACACTGTGTCTTATGAAAACAATGTAATATTGCTGATGTTTTGGGAGACAATCTGGTGCGTAACAACACCAAACTGTAGCTATTCAGGTCAGATATGGCACAGAACAATGGTGTTAGATTACAGAGATCTCATTTCCCATGTCTTTGAGAGGACTCAGCATGGCCTCTGTTGATATAAGCTTAAAGATCTTTGTGAACAAAATCAGTTTGCATGGCAAAATGTCATGTAAAAAATAACCTACATTGATATGCCGAATTCTGGTCCTGAAAATCAATATTATCAGTCAGGAAACTGTTCTGCATTTTGAATTCAATGTTTAGAATTTATGCCCCTGATCAAAACACTTACAGAGAAAGATATGGGACATCTTTCGTTTTTTGCTGAATTCCCTTTCCTAATCTTCAGAGGAAGGTGGCACAGGGTGTAAATATTTATTGTATTACGCCACAGACTGGAAACACGCTGTGACCCACACAGCGTGATGCCGTCATCTCGACCTAGTTATCCCGGCCACTTCCACCGGACAGATAAGGAAATAGCTGAACTCGCTCCCGGTCAGAAACGCAGTGACATACCATGCATGGGAACTGGACACAGAGGGACAGTGTATGATATACGATAATATGCTCTATCACATTTTCAACTGGTCAAACCGATGAGGCCTTTGTCTGCATTCGATAGTGATTGCTGCAAGATTCATATTTACAAAATGATACGTTGTATTGATTGCCATCAATTGTCGAGGCTACTCAGAAAGAGTTCCGGTTTTTGTAAATTTTCATTTTTAACGCCCAGGCGCATTAGTTGTCAGCCAAATACGGACTTGAATTATTTGTTCTCTGTTTTTGGCGAAACCCTGCAGCGACATCTGCGTTGCTGCAGCTGCGTCGGGAAATATGACTGCTGAGAGTAATCGAACCATCTTTAAGAAGTCAATGCACCTCGTCCGAATAGGGATGACATCATATCCTCTTGGGGTAGCCTAATAATCTAGGTGTCTTTTGACCGCTGCTTCGCCATCACTCATACAGCAAGGAAGAGAAAATCCCCTTCAGTCCCTGGACCCAAAATGAAGAGCATTTGCAATATGGATGTATTATCTCATGCATGTTGCATGTAATTTAACAGGATTTTGCAAATGCGATCATAGTCCTTTGGCTACAGATAGGTTTAGACGTATACATTTGGTCTGCTTCATTTAAAAACTGGGTCATACTAGTGGTACATTTTATAAAATGCTGCCTGCTTTAAAATGTCACATAAACAAATGCAAATAAGCACGAAACGCGTCAAAAATGTTTATATTTGAAATCTAGCTTCCGTTTTCCATTTTAGTCCTAATTTTAGAAAGATATCTGTAAAAACCTTAACCGAAGAACATCTTTGACATGTTTATTGTTTTATTTTAATTCCTTGAAAGACCCATATGGGGATCAAGTGGCAATAATCTTAACATTTAGTAGGTTATAGTCCTACGAACGAAAACCTGAACTCTTTCTGTCTCTCTTATCAATGACGTGCCCAAAAGCACCGTCATTACAACCTTATGCTATTAATTGGTTTGTGTTGAAAATAGGTTTAACATTGTGAATGGTGTATATCATTCTAATGTAGGCTGGATTTGTATCTGTGTCTTGACGTACAGTGGTGTGAAATGCATGGACATTGATTTGTAGGGTTGTTATGGATGGTCAACTATAGAGTTCTTGGGCCTATGAGCATTTCGGTCTATGAGCATTTTAGGTATTCAATTGTTGATGTGTGTTGTCATATCGAAATGACAATATATATATAGGGTGATTTCAAAGTACTTCCAAAGAATCCTTCAACACCACATGTTGGATAATAATGCATGATGCATTCTATGACGCGATAAAGCAAATAAAACCACTGATTTGCAGAGTAGTCTACAAAGCCTGGAATATAGTGATTTGTTAATTATCAGTTTGTCCTATATTAACGCATTAACCTGAACGAATATTATTTAACCGTTAGCCTATAGTTAGGGTCATTTGTTGCAAATGAGCAACTATAGTATCGATTTGATGAAGGCTGTATACGCCTCCCATTCCATATGGGTCTGAATTTATATTCCAGCCAAGTTGACCAGATATTTACCGCCGTAAGGGCTGCCTTGGTTAGGCCTATCGTACAGCATTCGGGCACTGTCTATTCATTTCTTTAATTGGTTAGTTTAAAATGTTAACACTGTGCGTAACTCGTGTCTGTGAAGTCCCTGGTCTGTTTATTTCCCAGTGAAGTAATATTACACTACTACCGCGGCGGTTCATCATGCCGCGGTGACGCGCCTTCCACTTAAATAAATGGCATAAAATGTCTCGAATCTGGCCAAGGTCAGTCAGTGTCAATCCACAGCGTTTAGCTAACAAAACATAACTATTATGGCTATTAGACGGTATCCAGTCTTAATTATTTGGACACCAATTATTTACAAACCCAACTGGGAACATTGAATTAGACCTAAGTCTGAAATGTAGTCATTTTAAAACGAAGACACAGTGCTCCAGATGATTTTGAAGCACTAATGCAACGCATATCGCCATAGCCTATAAGAAAGACAAACACGAGTACATTGTTTAAAATTACATCAACTTTACCCATAAATTACATCAACTTTAGCATAGCCTAACAAACTTTACGCAAAGCAACCTTTCTAAAATGCATAATTGAGCGCAGGTACACACACACACACACACACACCTTGATATGATAGTCCTGCATTACTCAAAGCACTGTGAACAGTCAATCGTGAATAAGTAGTTTTACAAGCAGAGAGGTTGGGTATATTTCAATTCCAAACTCTCTCAATCCATGCAAATATATATGTTCCCTCACTGAATCTTCTTCGTAGTAGTAGGCCTAGCCTATATCTTTGTTTAAATGTAGGCTAATATATTGCACTGTATCCTATTGTGAAACACATAATAAGTGCTACCTACATTTTTAAAAGGTTGCGGGTAGGGTTATGTATTGTTTGAAGGTGTATTTTGTTAAATCCACAAGGCCAGAATAACGATGTTGACGCGAGGCGTAGATGGCAGTATAGTCTGCAGTGTGTGTGTGCAAACGCAGCCATTTTCCGGTTAATGTTTTTGCGTGCAGTATTCCCAAATGGATTTATGGTCTCTATTAACAGTTTTAAATGTTTATCACCGACAAAACAGAACAGTCGCCTCCTGCTCGCCGGGATAAATGGAGTGCTAGCCGAGTCCCCTACAATGACACGCATGCCCCCAGCCACTTGGGAGGTCTGCCTCTCCTCCTCTCGCCTCACTTGATCTCATAGTGCCGCGCGCCACAGGCGAATAGAGGATGCAGTATGAGTCAGGGTGTTCAGAACAATATTTTGGGATAGTAATTTGCCTAATACACATTGTGTATATAGCAATGGGTGTAGCATATCGTGTATATAAAGAGAACCCACATGAAAACACACATTTTTAATATTTCTACTTGCACATTGCACATAATTTAGATCACCCCTCTTCAATTATATTTTATATTTCATTGTCTATAGACTTTTTCAACTGTCAAAACAATAACACGTTCTATGTCCACTTCCGCCCCCCGCCCCAAGAATACGTTAAAAATGGCTATAGTAGTCTATTGAATGCCAACGTTGTTCATTTTGTGTAAATCGAAAAATCTGCACCATCAACATATAGTCTATAGCTAGCACACACACATGGGCCTGTGTTACTGCATGAATTTCAGTAACCATACATATTCTGATTTGTCTTTTGAATATGTATTATAATCATCACGCATATAACGATAATGACAATGCATTGTTATTCTGATTATTCTGATTATTCGGGTTATTATTATGATGGTGATTATTATTAGGCTATTAGTATTACAGTGTTATAACGCGTCAAAGTGGTACTTCAGAGTAGCCTACTTAGCATTATAATAACAAGGTAACAGAGCGGCTTACAACGAGCAAACAAGCGCACAACGCTCCACATGGTAGCCAGTGCAATAACTATGGAGTTACATCGTCGTAGTCAACTTTGACTGACTTCCATCAACACCGTTACTGAAAACTGTGCATCACATGTAAGCAAGACAGGAAATAGCCTCTATAACAAAAATAAAAGATAAATATCACAATTAATTCAAGTGTCCCTTGAAATGTATTCAAAACAAATGAAGGAATCCGCGTAGTTTAGGCTACTTACCATGGATTAGATAAGGTTCGTTATATCCACGACCTCTAATAGGAAGAAATACCATCAGTGTTCCAACAGCCCGTGTCGATTCCTCATCCCCTGATAATGTCCTCCCTCGGCTATACAGAGACCCCGAGCGGTTCCTTTCATGCCGAGCACTCATGGCTTTTCGACAAGACAACATAGCCTCTGTCCTGGGAGCCGGCGCACCGACCTGTGCCTGGAGAAGGTTTTTGAGGACGGTTTGGATGGAGAGGGAGTTTTTTTTGTGAGAAACTCAATCTCACATACAGTAGCAGGCCCCATCTGGGAACTGTCACAACTGACAGCAACACAGGGCACAGGCCTGATCTTCCGCACAACATTGCGCGTAAAAGTAGGCAAATAAGAGGTTTTGCATAAAGGTCAATTGTTGTCAGGTCCGTTGTCTGTTTTTGGGGATATATTTTACGTATTATTTGCAATGGTTGGAGATAGCACACAGATAAGCGTCGCGGAATATTCTGGTCACACAAGTCCAGAGATGCTTCTGGACTCGAACTGGTTTCACGATCTCTAAAAAGTTACCATCATCTTTTTGCGCGGCAAACGTGAAGCAAAAACAAGCATTCTGCAATGTTGTTTCACACTGAAGGATGCAAATGTTTGTTTGTTTGTTCATTAGTTGTTGCATATAGGCCATGATTTTACTCATCCATTGAATTATCATGGTGAATAAAGTCATTCTCTTGACCTAGTAATATTTCCACTTGCAGCCTCGACATGCATCCTTCATCTTGCCTAAATTTGATATATTTATGTAACAGCGATGCATTGTTGAAAGTCAATTTGTAGTGCCAGTTGATGCTTTTGAAAACACTGACAACCCGTGCCACTCAGTCTTAGGGAACTGAACTCAAGACATGAACATGATTTCATCTAACGTCTAACACTGGGCAAAAACTGTTTGATTCCACGTTATTTGTCATTTCAACCAAAACATTTTTTTTTTTATGAAGTTGAATCCGGTGGAAAACTGTTTGGAAATGAAAAAAGTAATCAACATCAGGGATTTTCGTATTTTTTTTCACCCAACTTTTAACCTAAATGACCAGGTGACATTTTTTGTTGATTTCACGTTGGATTCACGTTAATTAACAACTCAAACAGATGTAAATCAAAGCTAGACGTTGAACTGATGTCTGTGCCCAGTGGGTTGTATTGTCGGAAAATGCTCTTATGTGTTGTGCTGGCATAGTATTCAACTTATTTGTTCAGTATATTCTGTTGGTCTTAATGTGTTTTTTAAATGATCAATAAAGATGTGGCCATATGTTTTTATTTAGTTGTGGCCAAATTCTAGCTGTATGCGTAATAACTCTCATTGTGTGTAAAACAAAAATGTACGCATGAATATGCCACTGTGCCCTGTAGATCAATTCGTTGATTGTGCCCTATCCTCTTAGTAATCACATATTTGTCCCAGCTATATTTAAATATATCCCCTATGCAGCGCAATATCTTATTGTTAATCAAAAATTGTACTGTTGGAATAAAACATGTTTTACAATGATGCAACGTTTCATAGGCTTTTGTTTTAGTGCTGGGCCATGACAAATCATAGGCCTAGCTCAGTAGATAGTGGGCTCGTTCATCTGCCCAGGCGCTGCTGATGCCTGCCTGATCTTACAAAGCCTGGATAGGTATTTTAGCTATCAGCTAACCACATCATATGTTACTGCAATCTGTCAGTCGGTGATGTGGCACGCAACCACTGATTTATGCATGCAACGTCTGAACAGAGGAAAGCGATCTAGAACTTCATCATTGGAAGATTTTGACTCACGTGGGTTACATATAGTAGGCCGTCATTGTAAATAAGAATTAGTTCTTAACTGACTTGCCTAGTTAAATAAAGGTTAAATAAAATAAATAAAATACAAATATATAGTACATTGGCAGTCTGTTTTGAGGGCACGTTTCGCACTTTTATAGTTTTGCAAAATATATTTCAGTATTGAAATAGTCTAGGCCTGTCTCTCCTTAAAATACAAACACATGCATAACCCTGCATACTGACATACTTCTTTGTCAATTAATTGATGCCATAGTTTTCCTATATGGGTTTGATAGAAAAAATGCATTAAGAATGATCCTGTTTCCAGATTGCGAGTGGAACGCACCGCGTCATTACGTTCAGTGTTGCAGCAGGATAGCTTCGAACCATCTGATCCGACGTCAACATGTCTACCCGCCCTCGTTGAGACTGCAGGGAGAAAAAAAACTGGGTAGGAGGGGTTTTATGAAGTAATCGTTCGCAGATGTTTGTAATACCAGGGAAAAATCTTATTCCACACTTAGAGAAGTCTATCATGTTGTAAGTCCAGTCCACAGCCGTTATTAGAGGGAATTAAACAAGAGAACAAAGAACAGTATTGACCCATACACACTCATTTTGATCGTATGCGGTGTGCAATTAAGGAAATTAAACGCTTTGATATTGTAGGCCGAGGCATACCAGCCATCCTGCAAACTATATTATTTTAGTTTAGAACAGAGGATTAATCAAAACGTAGCACATTTGATTGGCACATTGGACCAGGTTATTGCTTCCTACTGTATTTACACCGATTTGAGGATGGTGAGCTCAATCGGCTGAAAACAGAGGATGGTGAGCTCAATCGGCTGAAAACAGAGGATGGTGAGCTTAATCGGCTGAAAATGGCAGCCTATAGGTCTATGAGTTGGCCTATGAGTTGTATCCTTCTATAAATAATACAGCAGTCAGTTTCATCTCTTTATCACGACAGCCAGTTGATACTATTTCGGACGCCATCTTGACACGGACAGACAACAAATTATTCATAATTATCATACTTCGGACTCGTGAAACAAGCCAATTTCATGTTACAATTATCTAATGCAATCGGATGGACTGTAAATCTTCGGCGTGTCCAATCCTCTTCTGATTTACGTTGCTGTAGATGTCACTTTAATTGCATAGCTTCTCGTGAAGAATCCTTTGGTCTGTTGTAGCCTATTTGAGGTCTGTTTACTCACCAACCATGCATTCAAAGGGCAAGTAACGATTATTTTTAGGGCAGTTTAAATCCAGTCTACTCTCTAATAAATATTTACCAAGCTGTGATGCATTGGGCAAAAGTGTGAAATAGACATGTGAAATACAAAATGTTATGTTACAGGCTTTTTATGTTGCAGGCCTAGTCTATAATTGCACAGCTGACACACATAAGTGAAAATTAGGCTGTAGACATAATGTTTTTTGGGGGGTTTCGTTGTAATGTTTGATTAGTAACGTGCATTTCAAAACAAAATTATCTAACCTATTTATAGAACAATAGGCTATTATTTTCTATCAGAAGTAGGATATTAGTCATATCCAGAATTATTTTATGCAACGGCTACAGGTTTCATCGTCCGCCCTCAACCCCCAACCCTAAAAAGGCACTTCAGCGCCGCATTTTGATAGGCACGCTATCAATCACACGAACATCCGATAGCTGGGCCCTCTCTCGAGCCTCGACAATCTACCTTCCTCGGACCAACCAGCTTTTAACGTCAAAATCCACATTTTTCCCGGCTCCGCTCTGTCTCGTCCTCTTGTGTTTTGGGCGAGAAGAGTGGAATGCCATAATTAACCAATGGAATTTCAAGCCTATATATGCTATTTCTGCCACAATGTTTACATCTTTAGAAGGGTTGGTCATGGAGCCTAAAGAAAGGCTATTTTTTTTGACTTAGACCATCAAATTAGAGTAGCCTATAGCTATTATGCAGTTACTAGAAACATATTTAAAATAGAGAATAACTTTATAACATAGAAAATGGAGTCACTAGCAGCAATAAATAATACACATTGTTAATGTTGAGTATATAACAATTGTGGTCAACTCGGTGGTCTCAATGTTGAGTAATTATTCCACTATACTATCCTATTAGTAGGCCTACAATTATTATAGTCAAGATAGTGCAGCCTAGTAGTGTGCGCCTAGTCTATTTGTTTATTTAATCCTGGTGATATTGAATAACAACAACAACGATACTAGCCTATAGGTACCAATATTACACTACTAGCAGGGCTGTTAATGAGGAATTAGCATGTAATAGCAATCCTCTAAATGATAGGGCTAATAATAGCTGTCTGTATCAACAGCCTACTAATAATACAATACGTCATAATACTCGTCATGATAATAATAAGATGCCTATAATCAAGGAGGAAAATGACAACAATGAGCTGTGTTGCATGTTGTTGAAGCATGGATACATTTCCTGGTGATTCTGTTGAATTGGTATACTATGATTTACCCTTATGGCAGCTTATTGCTGACCGAAAAGACCACAAAGTAATTTTTCGTCTGGCGCACTACACATGAATCTTCTGTCCACCCAAATAGATATTTAGTTTCATTGTAAGCTGTTTCTTAATACTATATTTATCTCCTACACGATCACCTATGTCAGAACCCGCATGTTCTAATAGGCTACAAACACGACACAGACAGTTTCTCCTGCGCGTGGGAATGTTTCTGTTTCTACTTGAGGAGCTGTTGTGGATGTATCGCGTGAGTGCTGTTTGACAGGACTCGGGAAGGGAGAGCCCAGGCAAGCCTATAGGCCTTAGTTTGAAATATTATCGAGGCCTTGGCTTCCTCTAATCAAACATAACATGCATGATTTCATTTTTACTATAGCTATACAATACTTTTATTTCTATTCGAGGGAAAAAGTGACTTGTCTACTAAGACGAAAATGTTTTTTTGAAAAATATGTCATACCTTGCAAGCGATATTTTACATTGAATGAGTTTGGTATAGAATAAACCCTTTAAAGTCTGCCTCGCATTTTCACTTTAATTATGCAACAAGGTGGTTGACTTTGTTTTAAAAAAAAACAGTGGTTTATTGAATTAATTACATTGTTTACATCTCAAATATGATTTAAATTCCACGTCTCTGGACGGAAGTGCAATTGAGTGGACTAAACAGTTGTTTAAAACACTATCACATACTGAATACGACCACAAAAATGACAACATAACACTTCATTGCTTTTTTTCTCTCAAATAAAACATTTGCTTGAACTGCATCCACGACATCAGCCAAACACCATTGGTATTTATATCCAAAGAGAGATGGAGATAGAAAGAGAGATAGGGATAGATTGAGAATGACTTCACATACACCATAGTGTCCAATATTTCTGTTTGGTTTACTCTTGGGACAACAACAAACATCCAACCAACAACATCAGACAATGACAAAGTCCCTTACCAAAGGGTGTTGTATCTTCTCCTCTTAAAAATGGAATGTTTTTTTTTCTCTTCAAATATCCACTCTCCGTAGCGGCAATTGCACATAAATATTCCATTAAATAACGTGAGAGTACAAATACAAGTCTAGAAGAAGACTTTTTCATCATTTCAAGTCTTTTTTTGAGAGGAGAAGAAGGATATTCACTGTTTGAGTTCCAAAGCCCATACATGCTGCGGCCAACCAGTCCTCCCTTTGGTTTTCTTGTCATTGCTGCTCGCTGTGTTTTTCAAAACGTCATTCTGTTGGAAACGAGGAAAAATCAGATGTATGTTATTGTTGTCGATAAATACTACTTTCTTGCCACTTATCACCACTTCTCTCCGGCATTCAAGGCTGTTATTCGGCCTACTGTGGTGTGGGAGCATGAAGTTGTTATTACTAAATTATTAGGACAATTATCATATATTTACAGACTTTTATAACGCCGGTTTAGAACAGGTATCATTTAGCAACCTTGTCTCCATAAAAACAGTATTTTGGTCGCTTATGTCAAGATATTATAGGCCTTACGGTTGTAGCCTATTGAGTTTCATAGCATAGGCTACTACAAACCTAGATAATAAGCAAATGTCTGATCTAAAATGTCAAGCCTTGCAGGAGGCTACTCCATGCTTGCATAAGTATGGATAACTGAAATTATGAATTTGTCTTACCACTTCTTTCTTTCTCCTCTCCTCCTTTGCTTCTGTCTTTTTGAAGTCAGCTTTGAAGGCCTCTGCGTCGCCGTTCTGCTCGTCCTTGTCCAGAATGTCCATGAGGTAGGCGATATAACTGGTAGCCAACCGGAGGGTCTTTATTTTGGACAGTTTAGTATCCGCAGGAACATTCGGAATGCAATCCCTGAGCTCCGAGAAGGCGCTGTTGATGCTCTGAGTCCTGCGCCTCTCCTTTCGGTTTGCCGTAGGTCTCCGTTTCACCGGCCGAGGTCCCATCCCGATCCCAGCGACGCCAGCCCCGGGCATACCACCTCCGTAGTGTGCGTGGTCTAACGCCGGGCCCCCGGTGGAGTAGTCGGGGCTGTACGAGGGTGCCATACTGTAGTCTGGGGGAGACATCTCCGGATGGCTTATCAGCCAACCGTGGAAGTAGGGGTTCTCTTCGTGGCAGCGGCTAGCAGCTGCTGCTGCCGCAAAGGAGTAGCCGTCATGATGCATCACCGGATGGTGAGGGAATCCACCAACTAAACTCATGGCGACACAGCAGTAGACCAAAAACTGTGCTACTAACGAACCACGAAACGAATACGCGTTCGCGCTCTCCAATTAATGTCAGGTTCTCCAAAATATTTTAGGGAAATAGGCTATTCTCATAAAAAGTAACTTGGTTCAGTTGGTCATTTGAAAAGCACTGCTATTTATATTTGTCCAATATAGACACCTAAACGAAACTTCAGCAATGCATGAGTTTTTAGGCGTTATTTTTTCTGTTTTGCTGGTCTATGGTGTGGAATAAAGAAGAATGTTGTCAGCTACTTACACGTATTTCTCTATTTGTCCATTCCCAACGTGAGAAAGTTCCTTATTTTCCATTAAGGAGACAGAGAGTGCATGTTTCGCCTGATGAACTGCGTCCTCAAGCACTTCGGGTCGAGCTTTTCCCCTCCAAACTCTTTATGGATTCCAGACCAAATTCATTGAATAGGGCGTCAGATAACAAAAAAGTTCTAGATCCCAGCTGCTATAGTGTGCACTGCACGCAATACACAGCCTTTCAGTTGAGCACACAACCAGAATTCATCCGTTTGATCTCCATGTCACAGCTTCATCTTTAGAACGACTTGGGTTAATATATGTCGTCAAGACCACTCTGAGCCAATCACGTCTTAGAGGAGGAGGGACATAACCTACATTGCTGGGTGTTTACGGTCCTAAATTTCAATGGCCCCTCTTAAGCATTGGCAGCCTTGACATATTTTATTAATGACATTAAGATTGTGAAAAATCCATACACCGCCTAATTAGACTATTGAAATTATAAAATAATCAGCAAAATTTGAGGTATGGACGTTTTTTGCCTTTAAATGTCAACGTTAGGGGCTGTTGTAGGCTAATTTTAAGAATGATAGGCCTATGATTAGTGGTAGGCTATTACTATTTGTGGTTTGCACGTTTGATTGTACTCAACAACAACAAAACATGCGTAGGCCTAAACGCCAAACGCATGATTGATTAGTTTATTCATGAAACTCGTCGTGCCTTGATGTAAAAGTTAGCTTTCAAGGAAATAGGCCTACATAATTTTGTGGGATATGTCACTAGGGTCGATTATTTCGGTCATCAATGCAGCAAGGCATTTATTGTACGCGCATGGAAAGGCGATTCGATATCGTTAAACAGGAATAATTATTCACAGTAGCCTATGATTTTCACACCTGACACTTTGTCATATTCATATTAAAAGCATACATTTTATCTGTCTCAAGTAGGCCAAGTCCCTTATCAATAAACCAAGCCCATTATTGGCCTATTGGTCACAGTCCATATTACTCGTGCAGAACAATTATTAACTCCATTGCATGATCCTACATTGTGTCACATAAACAACAAAATGATGCGAATAGCAAACAACATAATAATTTAATATTTAATCTGTGTAGAAATAAATAATACACTTCTTCGACATGTATTGGCATTAACTGACATGCATTATTGCTCGATTTGCGATCATTACACACTTGGCTAAACGTCCATCAATTCGATAGCAAACTATGCGTAAAGTAATTTTGAGAGTAAAATGAGAGGCAAAAAGTAATGGAATCATGTTGGCCCATTTTCACAATGTATCAAATATATATATATTTTAAATACAACATATGATATGCACAGCTTGGACATTTATTTTGTTTTTGTTGTATAATATAATTCACCCGTTGAAACAACTGACTGGCTTTAGAATGTTGGCTGCGTATGCTATATTAGCATATAAACACTATATATCTATGTGAAATTAAATTGTAATTCTTCATTACATTGCAAATAAATAATGCCCATTTCATTATAGCATTATTTTGGGGCAAATGTGAATATAATAGAGAGATTAACCTTAGGTTCTACTCTTCGTGGGACCTTCCTCCAGTACTGTAATAGGCCAATACATAAACCGATAGTCTTGAATGACCAGGGAGAATCCAGCCGATGACGCAATTTAAAGCAAAGTAGGCCTGTTTCGCACAGATTGCTGATAAGGTAAACAATTCATTTAAATACTTAACTAATTTTGTTTCAGGGCTCATTTGAACCTTTATTTAGACTCGAGGTTGTTGATGGTCACGCCCATATTTATTTATGGAAATCTCATTTGGCATAAAACCAAGTGTATCATTGCATGGTAACTCATAAGAAATTGACACGTAGTCGAGGCTATTGGCCTAAAAATGAACAATGCGTATTTTGATACAGTCCGATACTCGGAGAAGGGTGTTACATCGTTAACGATGCCTTAGTAAATGAAACTGACTAAATTGCACAGAGAAACCATTACCTTTGCTATGAGGTAAAAACCCATTTTATTCTGTAGAACAATACTACAGATCATATGGGGGTCAGAATAAACGAGTTGTCATACAAGAGCTGTTACATTTGGACATTCCTCGGCATATCTTATTCAGCCCACACACCGCATGTTGAACGTGTGTGTGTGAGTGTGTGTGTGTGTGTGTGTGTGTGTGTGTGTGTGTGTGTGTGTGTGTGTGTGTGTGTGTGTGTGTGTGTGTGTGTGTGTGTGTGTGTGTGTAGCCTAGATATGTGTGTCAGACTAGAGAAAAGGAGAGAGAATGTGTAAAAGAAAAAAATTCCCAAACTCAAAAAGGAAGGCAGAAGGGCCATGATTTATATTTGTTTAAGTGTTGTATGTGGGGGTGGTGGAGTGTAATTCATCTGGCTGAATGGAAGTTCTTTAAGTCATTTAGATACGTCCAGTCTCCAGTTAATGACACATAATTAGCCTATAGGTCACTTGTTCAGACTCCTGTTGCAAACCCCTCCTCTCCTCTCTGATTTCCTTTGAAACTGAAACTGAATTTCGTATAAATAAATACAAGTTATGCAGAGCCAAATATTTGAGCGTGAGAGAAGTGCTTGATTAAGGTGATTACATTCGGCGGAACTCAACCGACGATTGGGGATTGTCATTGCGAGTGCTATTTGCGTGACAATTAAATTCAATGAACAAAAACTCTCACTTTTTCCATGCAATTAAGCGAAATAGCCTACAAATGTAGACATCTCCAAATAATACGACGTAAAATAATAATAGTTCTGTATTGCATAATCATGGTAATAATACTATATTTATTTTATATAGCCATTTTCATTACAAAGATAATCTAAAAAAATCTGTATAAACAAACAAAACAAATCTAGAGATCTGACAGGTCTTGGTAATAACCCATAACCTTTATAGGACAATATTGAGACGTTATTCGGATATCCTGTACTCATACAGTATGTCAGTTATTTTTGTAGGATGGGCTATAAACCTTGAAAAATAAATATTCTTTTTTTGTGAGAATTTCTTGACATCCCAAAACACAAACAGACTAAAATGCATCCCTGGATGGCCACAATACCTACAACTAGTATAACATTCCATATAGGCCTACAACATTTTTTTATTTATTTTATTTTATTTACCTTAATTTAACTAGGCAAGTCAGTTAAGAACAAATTCTTATTTTCAATGACGGCCTAGGAACAGTGGGTTAACTGCCTGTTCAGCGGCAGAACGACAGATTTGTACCTTGTCAGCTCGGGGATTTGAACTTTCGGTTACTAGCCCAACACTCTAACAACTAGGCTACCCTGCCGCCCCAACATGCACAGCATATAGGCCTATAGGCCCTAAAAATACGTGAAATAGGCTGAAAAGCGGGCACTTCTCCATTCCCCTCCATACAAGCTCTCATGAGGTCTCATTACCGAACCATTTGGCTATTTCCAAAAATTGCCCAATCCAGCCATGTCCCGTTGGTTGGATTTACAGCAGGGCTGACCGTTATCGTTGTTGACCCCAGTAACAAGCTCACATCACCTCTCTCTCTTCGTCATGACCCATAACAGCAGCAATGGTCTGAGCTATAGCCTAATGCAGGCAGGCCTAAGAAGCTAAGCGTAACAACCGCCTTAACTTAATTTATTTCAGCATTAAGCTCATCCGATATGTCGACTGATAGAGAACAGGCTAAAAGCTGGATTTAAGGGACTTTTACGAGATTTTAATACAACTCACCTGCTCGTATGAATTACAGCCATTTAGAACCACCTTTTAAATCCCATAAATACGCTTTGAAATGCTTGGCGCTTGTTATTGCGAATGCTTGTCATGTCTAATATACAGGAGGACGAAGTGAGAAAGTTCATTTATTGGGAACAAAAGGCTTGATGCGAAACATCAGAGGGACCATGCAGAGATCCCTGGCATTGTGCGCATGCAGGCTAGCTAGCCTAAATGAAATTGAATTGCATTTTTACTATAGGTCCTAATATAGGCCCTCTTATACATAATGCACATGAATTAATTAACTATGCATTATATTTTAATTAGGCCATTTAAAATACGTGTTTTGTCTTTTCTTCTTTACTTCTCTGATTAGGCCAAAGTGATATAACTATTGTTTACCTTTCCTCATAAAGCCCAGGGCCTGGCTCGTGTTCACTGTGCAATTACTAATCAATTATACATGACACATAAGAACATGAGTACTAGTTAAGTGGTTGTCGAAATATTAACGTTAGAAAGATGTTGAATAGCACACACATCGTGGCAAACGTTTGACAACATGAAATGTAATGCAGGAATAAACGTTTAATGTATTCATATTTTAAATCAAAGGAAAACGAGCACGTCATTCAACAGAGAACCAATGATAATATTGAGAAGACTAAAAATCAAAATTTTTTATTTATTCAAACCACTCAACTAAGAGTTAATTAAATTACGCCCCCTTTCAAAACGGCAAACATAGTGATTCATAGAATCCCTCTTTTTTGTTCGACATTTTATTTGCAAAGGCATTGATTAAAGATTGTAAACACTCAAATAAATCTATAAAATCACCTTGTAATGTATAATGGCAAATTGTATATAGGATGCGATAAGTTCTCTCCTCATATTGTGAATGTGTACAATCCATATAGTGAGACAGAGCTGCAGAGGCAGCTATTCTCCCACACTCCAACACATTATCTCTGCTATAGTCAGTCAGTAGTGAGGCCAGTGCTGGTCAGGTAGCTCAAGGAGGTGAACATGGCTAGGGGTAGCATTGCGTGACTGGAAACAACTTAAGTTAGTGTTTAGCTATTTTCTTATGATGTTAATTCTGCATTTCCTCAGTTTTATCTGTGAGTAAGGATCAATAAACTCAAAACCCAACTCGATCACAACCCATAAGCAAAAGGATCCTACCATGAAACACTTAGCAAAATCCATCTATCCCGTTCACACATTTGTGCACATAATACGATACAGCGTTTTCCCTTAAAAGTTGAAGTATCATAAACAATGACTGAAGTCAAACATATCTGTCGAACTACCTGTATTGGGTCAGAACCTGTTTTGGGAACTTTCTCTTTTCCTTCAACAACTCCCTTCTCCTCTCCTCTGTCCTCCCTTCTTTCTCATCCATAATAGTTATCTGTAGTAATCATCACTTCCTTAGCCCCCGTCACTCAGCACCTGTTCTCCCCCATCACCTCATTGATCATCCCTACATACTACACACTACTGTCTGTGTGAATCCTGAAGTTCGCCATATATCTTTCTCATATGTCTCCCTCTCTGATTTTCTCTCTCTCTCTCTCTCTCTCTCTCTCTCTGTGTCTGTCTCTGTGTCTCCCTCTGTCTCTCTCTCTTTGTCTCTCTCTGATCTTCTCTGTCTCTGATGATCTCTCTCTCTCTCTCTCTGATTCTCTCTCTCTTTGATTCTCTCTCTCTCTCTCTCTCTGATTATCTGTCTCTTTCTCTCTCTCTCAATTCAATTTTAATATAAATTTATGGGCTTTATTGGCATGGGAAATGTATGTTAACATTGCCAAAGCAAGTCAATTAGATAATAAACAAAGTGAAATAAACATAAATATGGGTTGCATTTACTCTCTCTCTCAGGCCAGATCTTGCTGGAGAACCATGGAGGAGAGAGGAGAGGGCAGGACTGTCTGATCCCCAGTCAGGGCCTGTTGTGTTACGGTACCTCTCCACCTCTTCCACTCCAATCAACCCTTATCTACACTCCCT
Source organism: Oncorhynchus clarkii lewisi (assembly GCF_045791955.1). Taxonomy (NCBI): domain Eukaryota; kingdom Metazoa; phylum Chordata; class Actinopteri; order Salmoniformes; family Salmonidae; genus Oncorhynchus; species Oncorhynchus clarkii. The sequence goes on from NC_092165.1 coordinate 12,476,584, forward strand.
GTCCAGTGTTTGGATAGACTTTCCCACTACTTTCTTCCTCTCTCTCCCCTCCTCCTCTTCCTCCTCTTCTTCTTTCCATAACCACTCACTTCTGATCACTCACCCCCTTTCTTCTCTCACTCCCCCCCCCCCTCTCCAAGGGCCACGTTCAAAGCCGTACTCCTCACCTCTCCCACACCAACCTCCACCCCCTACCCCCACTCTCTCTCCTCTCTCCCATTGTCCCTCCTATCGTCCTCTGGGTGTCTATCTCATTGTGTAATCCTGAGGTGTGGGAGACATGGTGACACCAAACACATAGTTAATCCACTGTGCTTACTGTGCTTTGCGGCCAGGCGTTTTCTCATTGTCCCCCGCTAAGCACCGGAGATAGAAACCTTACAGAATCCCTACAGAGGGTAAAATGAGACAGCTTCAACGTGTGGGAATTGGGGAAATCCAACATGAGTGATATTATCCTTCTTTGCTTTCAGAGTCCGGACAAACAAGCCCATATATGGTAATCCCCACAAACTGATCGAGTTATAAGCTATCGGCTCACGTTCAAACGCTAACAGCCATTACCCAGAACCCCCCTTGTTTCTCGTTTTTGTTTATCCAATATCCATAATCAATCTCCTGCAAAATGAAATGAGGGAAAAAATCATTATACTGTTGTGGAAGACTAATTTACTAAGACTGTCTGTGAGTCTGGTTTCTAATCACTGTTTGTCTTATTGTGTTCATGTGCTATTACTGCTCAATAAAGCAATTTCACCCCCTCCTGTCTCCCTCTGACACACACACACACACACACACACACACACACACACACACACACACACACACACACACACACACACACACACACACACACACACACACACACACACACACACACACACACACACACACACACTTCGGGCTCACCTTCTGTAGTTTCTGGTAGCCGGCTGTAACAGCAGCCATTTTGAACGAGCACAGGGGTCATTTGAGAGACAAATGAGATTCATAACTCAGGATTCCCGGCTAACACAATACTACTAACCAGTTTATGCAAGACATTCCAAATCCAATCTGTTCTGTCCTAATCAGAACCATACAGTATGTTTGTAGTGTTGTAGTAGTTCACCATTACTGGTCTGGACTCATAACAACATGAAGCCTCTTATGCATCTACTCTAACTGTACTGGTGGGGAGTGGTGGGGTGTGGGGGGGGGGGGGCAGTTACTGGCCAGTTACTTTCAGCACCACTGTTTTCCTTACGGTGGCTTTCTCTTCAAACTTCTCATCAATATCTTTTAGTTTCTCTTTGAATCGATACATAAGGTGTGGATGTGTTCAACTGTGAATAAAATGCTATTTATTTGTAGATTTTATTTGTTGTTGAGCCTTGGTTATATTAATACAACCCCGTTTCCTTTGTTGTAGTAGTCACTTCCTGTCTGCGTGTGTGATTGTGTGTGCGCGTGCGTGTTTGCGTGCACACGTCCGCGTGTGTGTCTATGCTTGGGAAAACTTGACTCATGTGAGGAAAAAGGTTGTGCTAAGTTGTACTCATCAGCACCATGTACATGTTGTACAGCCAACAATGACCTAAATCTGCTCCTATCTGACGTTGTGGTTCCCCCCCATCTCCTCTCTTATCATTCTTCTTCACCATAACTAATGATGCAGGGAAGCGGGGTGAGCTCTCTCTCTCTCACATACCCCATGCTATTTCACACACAAGAAAGGTTGTTTAGCTTTAGTCTGGTCCCAGACCTGTTTGTGTTGTGTAGCCAACTCCCATGATCAATGTTGTATCAAAAATGACCATAGGAGTTAGCAAGACAATACAAAGAGGTCTGGGACCAGGCTAGTTTAGCTGACCATGTCATAGACTGCAACTGTTTTCCCTAAAACAATGACTTTTTCTTATTTTGCCTTACAACATTGAACATGAATTTATACTGGACAGTACCTACATACATGAATACCAGAGTTATGGATGTGCACTTATGATGACATTTAAATGAAGTCAAAACGTTGTGTCAATCATTGAGTTCATAGAGATTCATTGAGATCATTTAACCGATTTCCATATTTCACTCAATATTTGACTTTCATTGAAATGCTACAGGATTAGAGTGTGTAGCTACACTCAACAGCCACTGCTTCACTAGATGCTTGATGGGAAGCACCAACTAGGAGGGTGACCTCATATGCAATTCATCTCTCATTAAAGGCCCAACATGCCGCTGACTCCAAGCGAAGCTGTATCTGTGTTTTCCATTCGGTTTTGAGTTTTTTCTGCACTGACCGGTATACACCTGTAAGGCTGACAGACAGAACCACCACTAAGACTCAATTGGCATGTTGGAATGGCGTGAAGTCACTGGCTGAGACCCTGTTAATCACACACCCACTCATGCACACCACACACACACACACACACACACACACACACACACACACACACACACACACACACACACACACACACACACACACACACACACACACACACACACACTCAGTTTCCCCTCCCTCTTTCCCCTCTCTCCCCTCCCCCTCTACCTCTCTCCCCTCCCTCATCTCTCTCTCCTCTCTCTCTCTCTCTCTCTCTCTCTCTCTCTCTCTCTCTCTCCATCCCTGTTGGTTCTTGTCCACTGTCTTCTCCTCTCATCCGGTACGAGTGTGACCTGGCACAGTGGGATTTTTAGGATTTCCACTACCTTCAGTTTCACCACACTGCGTCCTCATCTGGCACTGTTTATGTTATTCCAACTAAAATACCAACCTGTTTCACTATGTATGGAACATATTACAGAGAATTCACATTGCGTAGGTACTAGTGTGTGTGTGTGTGTGTGTGTGTGTATGTGATATGATTGAGGGTCACTCACTAATAGTGGTTGTTTCCCTTCTGGTGTGTGTGAAGAATCTGTCTGGTTGGGATTTTCATCCTTGGGGCCTGCTTGTGGTCCTGGTTTGAGTTCGGAAAAGTCCACCATTGTGTGTGTGTGGAATTAATCTTTCCAAACCCCTCCTCTTCCCTGAATGAAAACAAACAGGCATTAGTGTGTTATTATGGGCTTTCACAGCTCATTGATGTGTTTTTAATGCATCTGATGCATAATTACTGCAGCCTTCTCCTCGTATTAAACGTGATCGCACCGATGGAGGGAGGAATGGAGGGAGGAATGGATGGAACAGGGCCGGTGTTTTCCTGGCTCCAGAGTGTAGCCAAGGCCCATTAGGCTCTGGAGATCCTAGGGAGGGGAGATGCTCAGCGTGTGCTTCATCACATTAACCTGACTAGACAGACACCCTCCTCCTCTCTTCTCTTCCTCCCTTCTCTGCTGCTAAGATATACAATTAAACATCTCTCTCTCTCTCTCTCTCTCTCTCTCTCTCTCTCTCTCTCTCTCTCTCTCTCTCTCTCCAGACAGTCACTCTCAGACTGCTTCTCTCAGGTCTCCCGTAAGACATATTACCTCCCCTGGCCTCTTCTAGCTTACTCGCTTAGAAAAAATATCTAGATATCTAGGTGATATCTAGAACATAAAAGGGTTCTTTGGCTAGCCCTAAAGAAGAACGCTTTTGGTTGCTTTCCACAAAGGGTTCTACATGGAACCCAAAAGGGTTCTACCTGGAACCAAAACGGTTCTCCCTCCCTCTCTCCCTCCCTCCCGCTCTCCTGCGAAGATATACAATTAAACAACTCCTGTTTTGGGAACTCTCTATTTTCCTTCAACAACTCCCTTCTCCTCTCCTCTGTCCTCCCTTCTCTCTCATCCATAATAGTTATCTGTAGTAATCATCACTTCCTTAGCCCCCGTCACTCAGCACCTGTTCTCCCCCATCACCTCATTGATCATCCCTACATACTACACACTACTGTCTGTGTGAATTGCGGAAGTTTGCCATATCTCTCTCTCTCTCTCTCTCTCTTTCAATTCAATGCAGCTCAGTTTCCACCTCATTTTGTGGGCAGTGTGCACATAGCCTGTCTTCTCTTGAGAGCCAGGTCTACCTACGGCGACCTTTCTCAATAGCAAGGCTATGCTCACTGGGTCTGTACATAGTCAAATACTTCCTTAATGTTGGGTTAGTCAGTCACAGTGGTCAAGTATTCTGCCACTGTGCACATTCTAGTTTGCTCTGTGTTTTTTGTTGTTAATTCTTTCCAATGTATCTTTTTGTTTTCTCATGATTTGGTTGTGTCTAATTGTGTTGCTGTCCTGCGGCTCTGTGGGGTCTGTTTGTGTTTGTGAACAGAGCCCCAGGACCAGCTTGCTAAGGGGACTCTTCTCCAGGTTCATGTCTTTGTAGGTGATGGCTTTGTTATGGAAGGTTTGGGAATCGCTTCCTTTTTGGTGGTTGTAGAATTTAACTGCTCTTTTCTGGATTTTGATAATTAGTGGGTATTGGCCTCATTCTGCTCTGCATGCATTATTTGGTGTTTTCCATTGTATACAGAGGATCTTTTTGCATAATTCTGCATACGGAGCCTCAATTTGAGGTTTGTCCCATTTTGTGAATTCTTGGTTGGTGAGCGGACCCCAGACCTCACAACCATAAAGGCCATTGGGTTGATGGCATAGATGGCCCTTCTTGCCTTGTCTCTTAGAGCGCTGATGTTTAGGCCGAAGTATGTATAGTTTTTTGTGTGCTCTAGGGACAACGTTGTCTAGATGGAATTTGTATTTGTTGTCCTAGCGACTGGACCTTTTTTGGAACACCATTATTTTTTGTCTTACTGAGATTTAGACCCTGGTCTGACAGAATCTGTGCAGAAGATCTAGGTGCTGCTGTAGGCCCTCATTGATTGGGGACAGAAGCACCAGAATATCAGAAAACAGTAGACATTTTACTTTTGACTAGGGCGAGGCCGGGTGCTACAGACTGTTCTAGTGCCCTCGCCAATTTGTTGATATATATGTTGAAGAGGGTGGGGTTTAAGCTGCATCCCTGTCTCACCCCACAGCCCTTGGAAAGAAATGTGTGTTTTTGGCCAATTTTAACCACACAAATGTTGTTTGTGTACATGGATTTTATAATGTTGTATGTTTTTCCCCCAACACCACTTTCCATCAATTTGTATAGCAGACCCTCATGCCAAATTGAGTCCAAAGCCTTTTTGAAGTCAACAAAGCATGAGAAGACTTTGCCTTTGTTTTGGTTTGTTTGTTTGTCAATTAGGGTGTGCAATATGTGGTCTGTCATATGGTAATTTGGTAAAAAGCCAATTTGCCATTTGCTCAGTACATTGTTTTCACTGAGGAAATGTAAGAGTCTGGTGTTAATGATAATGCAAAGGATTTCCCCAAGGTTGCTGTTGACGCATATTCCACGGTAGTTATTGGGGTCAAATTTGTCTCCACTTTTGTGGTTTGTTCTTGGTTCCAAATATTGGGGAAGATACCAGAGCTGAGGATGATGTTAAAGAGTTTAAGTATAGCCAATTGGAATTTGTGGTCTGTATATTTATAATTTAATTTAGGATATCATCAACACCGTTGTCCTCTAGTTCATTCAATGTAATTTGAGAATCCAGTGGGTTCTGGTAGACTTTAATAGCTGATTCTCAGATTTGTAATTGATCATGAATATGTTTTTGCTGTATGTTCTTTGTTATAGAACCAAAAAGATCTCAGTTTGGATCGATAACTCTTCGTGTTGTTGTTTGTTTAGTGTTTTCCAATTTTCCCAAAAGTGGTTAGATTCTATGGATTCTTCAATTACATTGAGCTGATTTCTGATATGCTGTTTGTTCTTTTTCCGTAGTGTATTTCTGTATTGTTTTAGTGATTCCCCATAGTGAAGGCGTAGACTCAGCTTTTCTGGGTCTCTATGTTGTTGGTTGAATAGGTTTTTCAATTTCTTTCTTAGGTTTTTGCATTCTTCATCAAACCATTTGTCATTGTTAGTTTTCTTATGTTGTCTGCTTGAATTTATTTGATTTGATAGGAAAGCTGAAAGGTCATTCTTACTGTTTAGGTTTTCTACTGCCAAGTTCACACCTTCACTATTACAGTGAAATGCTTTGTCCAGGACGTTGTCTAAAAGGCATTGAATTTGTTGTTGCCTAATTGTTTTTTAGTTGGTTTCTACACTACTTTCCTTCCATCTATAGCATTTCTTACTATAGTTCCTTTGGCTTTGATGCCTCATGATTGAGTATTGCTCTGTTCAGGTAGACTGTGATTTTGCTGTGATCTGATAGGGGTGTTAGTGGGCTAACTGTGAACGCTCTGAGAGACTCTGGGTTGAGGTCAGCGATAAAGTAATCTACAATTTCTTGCTTTCTCGCTCTCTCTCTTTTTCTCTACCTGGAACCAAAAAGCGGGTTCTCCTATGGGGATAGCCGAATAACCCTTTCGGAACCCTTTCTTCTAAGAATGTACCCCATGACCAATAACACTGTGAGTCAGAGTTCACACAACCACAGCCTTTTACTCAGAGGGCTGAGAGCAAGGCAGTGGAATTACTCTGAGATAAACCTTTGACACTCGTCAAACCACAGGTATCCCACAGACATTTCTACACTGTTATTTGGCCATTATGTGTGTATTGTGTAAACGTTTGTGGTCAAGGAAGTTTTTTAAAACTTGATAAAACACTGCATATCATGTGTGTGCGCGTGTGTGTATGTATATAAACTGAACAAAAAACATAAATCCAACACACAACAATTTTAAAGATTTTACTGAGTTACAGTCAATTTAAATAAATTCATTAGGCCCTAATCTATGAATTTTACACGACTGGGAATACAGATATTCATCTGTTTGCCACAGATACCTTAAAAAAATCAGAAAACCAGTCAGTATCTGGTGTGACCACCATTTGCCTCATGCAGCGCGACATCTCCTTCGTATAGAGTTGATCAGGCTGTTGATTGTGGCCTGTGGAATGTGGTCCCACCCCTCAGTGGCTGTGCGAAGTTGCTGGATATTGGCGGGAACTGGATCGCGCCGTCGTATACGTCGATCCAGAGCATCCCGAACATGCTCAATGGCTGACATGAATGGTGTGTATGCAGGCCATGGAATAAACTGTTTAAATGTGTGTGTGTATGTGTGCGTGTGTGTGTTTATGTACGCGTGTGTGTGGTTCTGTGTGCGTTTGTGCACGGGCCAGCCATCCAGCCATTATCGCCCAGAGCAGTGTAATCCGTGCACACAAAAGTGCCAGGCGTGAATTTACGACCACCTGATGGATTTACACCCGTCTCCCCCGTTATTGTGTACATTACCTCGGCCCAAGTTATGTAATGGTGTTAGAGAGATTGAGCGAAAGGATAACAGTACATAAAAACGACTTCCTCAGCGGTGAGAACCTCAGGGCTGCACGGGGGGAGAGAACGGAAGAAGAGACCCTCCTCCCTTTGGTGTCAGTGAAGTTGAGGGACAAACAGACCGTCCTAAAACTAGCTTCTAGACAAGTTGGGATGTCTGCAGAGATCACAGACACCAGTGTAAAAAAAATCCTACACACTAGCTACTCCGGGTTGTGTTTGTCTGCACAAGTCAAGGGGAAGATGAGCTGAAATGTTGTCAAGTTCTTCCCTTACGTGCTAAATGGATAAACAGCAGTATAATTCGTCATAAAGAGTGGAGCCTTCGCTGTGACACCAATGATTTTGTTGTTTGAGGAAGGAATCTCAGTGGCTGGGATGTTGACAATAAATACTGTATAATGTTACTATCAATGATAAAGGTGTTGCAAGGTGTCACAGCGTAAAACATTGAAATTTAATTGAAAAACTTTATTAAACTGAAAACTTTACAACAAAAATAGATACGGGTAACGTCCAACCTGAGACAAAGGTGGTGTTGCGGCTGTTGTACTTCAATGGCCCATTTGTTACTTCATGTTTTGAAAGGGGAAAACTCAGTGTACCATGGCCTTCTATGTGCGTGGCTGACAGTGAAGCATTTCCCTGGTAATTGGCTGTTTTAAGAGCGGTATTTTCCGTCTGTTAACATCAGTAAATAGTTGGACAACGGAAAGAGGAAAGAGAGGGTCGTAGCAGAATCAGCCAAGCCATCGCAGGACATAGTCAGCGTAGGCCAACTAATGTCTTGGAAAGTCAACCTGGTACCACATTGGTACCAGGTTCTAATCCCTGCCATACATGCCAGCTGATTATACAAATTCCGTATAGCCTAGTTCTCTCATGATTTGTCACCACAGTTTAGTTAACCCATTTGACTCATAATCTTGGTGATGAAAAGACAGAGTGTGAGGAGAGAGAAGAGAGAAACTCAGGTTTGAGAAAAGCCTTGTGCACCTGGAAACAATGGTGCCTGTTTTTAAAGTCAATCCCTCAGGACAACCTGGCTACGAGACTGGCTACGAGACTACTACTCTCTCTGCTCATTGTATACGCTTTCTGCAAACCGTAAGCCATGCCAGTAGCTTGTTTACCGTCTTGGAAAAGAGAAAACAATCCAGCAAGTTTTACCAAAGCACCATAAATCTGCATGAATCATTAATCATATAGGGGAAAAGCCAGGAGTTCTGGTATCATACAAGGATTAGTGCACAGGTCTAGTAGCTGCCACTGTGTAGAGAGACAGAGAGAGAGACAGAGAGACAGAGCGAGAGAGAGAGAGAGACAGATAGAGAGACAGAGAGAAAGAAAGACAGCGAGACAGAGAGAGAGAGAGAGACAGAGGGAGACAGAGAGAAAGAAAGACACAGAGACGGAGAGAGAGAGAGAGAGAGAGAGAGAGAGAGAGAGAGAGAGAGACAGACAGACAGACAGAGATAGAGAGAGAGAGACAGAGAGAGAGAGACAGAGACAGAGAGACAGAGACAGAGAGACAGAGAGAGAGAGAGAGAGAGAGAGAGAGAGACAGAGAGAGACAGAGAGAGACGGAGAGAGAGAGAGTGTGTCAGTAAAGTGGTCGAGTGCTGCCCTCACCTCAGCTGCTCTTGGCACTCTGTCTGGTTCCTAATGACACAGGGTCTATTCAGGGAACAACCAAGCCTCACACATCCCCTCAAGTGCTGCGGCATTAACTCACACACACTCGCACACACGCACGCAGGCTGGCACGTACCCACACACACCCAGGCAGAAACACCCAAGCAGACACACACACATACACACACACACAGGTCCCTCTTTCCCCTGAGTCAATAATATGACTGAAAAAGGTAAGAAGGGGCCGGGGGGGGGGGGGGGGGGGGGTAAAGAGTGAGGAAGACGAAGATGTCTGAATATCCCATCCATCAATCCTCCGGCACATATCCCGTCAAATAAACACTAAAACAATTTACTGGAAATGTACACAGTGGAAGTGCCAACGTTAACACTTCTTAGAAGCTGGCCCGCCGCCAGATCATTTCTCAGCGGCAATATTTAATGTGAACTGAACTGAGATGTCCCCTTTCCATTTGAAGTCAGCCCGAAGGGAATAACACACAGCTTTTCTATATTAGGCAGCAGTCTGATGCCCAGCAATCTTCTCTATGGATGTGTCCAAAATGGCACCCTATTCCCTAAATAAATTGTGCTGCTTTTGAACAGACTCCCATGGGCCCTGGTCAAAAGTAGTGCACTAAATAGGGAATAGGGTGCCATTTGGGACGCAGTCCTTTAGTGCACCTCAGATGATGGATTGGGCCTTCATTTGTATAAGCACCCTATGGCAGTTTTAGTGTTCTTACTATAAATTTGCCGTATACTTCCATTGGCATTTCATGTGATGTTGGGAAGAAACAAATTACACACCGGACTTTATTTCTATGCTTTAATAGTCCGAATCTGTCAGAAACACGATGAGTGTTGCCGGGGAGGGAGTTAGGCTAGCGCCTCACGGTAATGTGAGTCATGGCAAAGCTCCAGGTCTTCCCAAGACACTGTGTATGTGTAGGTGTGTAGGTGTGTGGACACAGTGTGCCTGTGTTGCTCTGAGGGTCTATATGAGAGGTTGAGAGTGACACCCCCATGAGGGATGAAACAATGTTCCTTCACGCACACTGCGGACCGCGCTACAGAAATCATACTCAAAAAGGCATTGCTCCTCCGACACCCTAAGCTCCCCCTCACCTCCTCCATACCCCCTAATGAATGATTCTAGGTTTAGAGGCAATTTGGCAAGGGGATGGGGTCGGAAAAAATATATTGTAAATGTACTCAGGATACACTTTGGCGCAGCATCAATAACACATAGCTCATAAGAGTGCTTCCCTACGCATTCCTCCCTCGCCAACAATGGATGGATGGTATTAAAGATGAACATTTTCCACAGGGCATTCGACAGAGCGGTCCTCTCCCTCTCTCTCCCTGGACAATGGCGACGTACAGTCCAAGTCATCATCTCGACAACATCACTGAGGAAGTGGCAGTGAGGAAGTGTGAGTATTCATGTTGACATCTGAGAAAGAACAGAGGGAATTAAAAAGTAATCCATTCCGATTTATCATATCGTAATTCCCTCAGGATTATTAATGGGGGACGCTGAATTGGAAGGATGAATGGTGGAATTGAAACAAGTCTCACAAAGAAGCCAGTTGAAAGAGTTGTAACTTGAACAGATGAATCTGAGAGTGTGGAGCAACACAACGCCCCATTAGTACATTATTTGGGCGAATGCTAAACATTCTTTCCTCAGGCCTTTGAACCCGCAAAGTCCTGGAGTCTTGCCTAAAAGCAGCACTTTTCAAGCTGTCAGAAAGAACTATGAGAGGTCACGCGTGTGTGTGATGCGAGAACTAACTAACGTGTCAGAGGAGAAGATGGATAAGATGTCTTGTACATACAGTAGATAACCGTTGAACCTTACTGTGGGAACTACCATCATTGACTTGATTCAGGTGTTAGTAACGTGTTGGCAGAGGAGTATCAGAAGTGTTTTATTTCAAATCTGACTTGTCCACTCCAACATTTGATGTAGTGTGTGAGTGTGTGTGTGTGTTTGGGGAAATGAATGCACACCCATTTGCACGTCCGCGTGTGTGTGTGTGCTATTTTAGAATTTCATATCCACCCCTCTAAACTCCTCCTCTTGCCAGGACACCAGCGATTCAAGAGGTCCACCAGTATCCTCATCGCTAAACAGCTCTGTGCAAGGATTGGTGGTGAAATATGAACCATTGTAATACCTTTTATTTATTATATATATTTTTTTGCACTTTTACCCCTTTTTCTCCCCAATTTCTTGATATCCAATTGGTAGTTACAGTCTTGTCTCGTCACTGCAACTCCCATATGGACTCGGGAGAGACAAGGTCGAAAGCCATGAGTCCTACGAAACACGTCCCGCCAAGCCGCACTGCGTCTTGACACACTGCTCGCCCGACCCGGGAGCCAGCCACACCAATGTGTCGGAGGAAACACCGTACAGCTGGCGACCGAAGTCAGTGGGCATGCGCCCGGCCCGCCACAAGGAGTCGCTAGAGCGCGATGAGACAACGACATCCCAGCCGGCCAAACCCTCCCCTAAACCGGACGACGCCTCATGGGTCTCCCGGTTGCGGCCAGCTGCGACATGGCCCGGGATCGAACCCGGATCTGTAGTGACGCCTCTAGCACTGCAATGCAATGCCTTAGACCGCTGATCTTTAAGAATATACCTTGGCCTGTGTGTGGGTTCCGTATGCGGATAGGAATGTAGGAAAGGTATGTTAACAGATACATCTGTATGGATTGGATGCAGACAGTCCCATTTTAACTGTGCAACATACTATGTTTAGATAGTGGAAACACCCACCATAAACTACAGCAAACTGCAGCGTAGGCTATTGTAGTCAACCCATCGATCCAAATACTCAAGTCCTGCATTGAAAGTGCCCAACCAATACCTTTACTTACAAAGACAACGCAGTCATCAGATATTAGACATCAGAGCTGTTTAAAAGCTCCTATAGCATTTGAGGGCCCACAAAAGCCAAGGGATCGACAAAGAAACAGACATCCATCATTCCTTAATGATTTATGAGAAGCTATTTAATATTATGACACAGTTTACAAAAACTACAAGCGTTTGATGTTTATTTTATCATCCCACTCGTCTTCAGAAGCGTCCAAAATTCCCAACACTTGCGGTGTTTATGTCTTAATGTCTTCATTCCCTTTTCCACGAGTTCTTCCAATAGAATAGCACAATAGATCCAAAGCATTGCCTTCATCATTTGTGAGGGGAAAGTGAAGACATATTTTGTTTTGAAACTCATCTGAAAAGTATTAAAATTTCTCAGGATGTTGGAACTCGACAGATAACAAACGGACAGTTATTTTGGAGTTTGTCATCCCAGAAGAAGGACGTTGACGCAACGCACCTTAAAAAGCCGCTTTATGGGTTAGAATCATTTGTTGATTCAAACAAAAACGTTTTTATTTTATTGTTCCATTAAACAAAAGCAGACTGAGTCATTTTAGGCTGAGCTAGTGGCAGTCAAACCACTCAAAAACGGTCTGACCTGCAAAATTCCAAACGTGATGGTGGTTAACCACAACGACCTAATCAAAGAATTCAAAAAGGATACGTCAGCTTAAACCTCTCGTTAAACAATCACATTGTTTATCATTACACATTGGAATGATAAAGTGCCTCCTTTTCTTTGTAATTTCAAAAGCGCCTACGTTCTTCCAACTGCAATTATTTTGCAATATTTAGCCACGTTTTCTCCCACACCCAGAAACACACAATAAATAGAGTGATGTCACAATGTTATTACCATAAGAGGTCCTACTACTATGTATGGAGAAGGACTATTGTGGGCTAGCTACGGTCATTACAGATGTAGGACCTTAATTTGAGACAGTTTGCTACAGCAGGAAAGGAATCCTGCAGCAACAGGAAATGTGAAATATTATATGGATTATAATTACTGGATGTTAATGTAGGGGTTGATAAATTTTTCTCAGGGGAAATTACATGTGTAATCTAAAAATTTAAATGACAAACTTTAGAAGGGTTTTTAAACGTTACGTTTAAAATGGCATGCATTGCAGGAAAGTTCTCCTGCAACAGGATGACCAAATTAAGATCCTACATCTGTACAGTGCCTTGCGAAAGTATTCGGCCCCCTTGAACTTTGCGACCTTTTGCCACATTTCAGGCTTCAAACATAAAGATATAAAACTGTATTTTTTTGTGAAGAATCAACAACAAGTGGGACACAATCATGAAGTGGAACGACATTTATTGGATATTTCAAACTTTTTTAACAAATCAAAAACTGAAAAATTGGGCGTGCAAAATTATTCAGCCCCTTTACTTTCAGTGCAGCAAACTCTCTCCAGAAGTTCAGTGAGGATCTCTGAATGATCCAATGTTGACCTAAATGACTAATGATGATAAATACAATCCACCTGTGTGTAATCAAGTCTCCGTATAAATGCACCTGCACTGTGATAGTCTCAGAGGTCCGTTAAAAGCGCAGAGAGCATCATGAAGAACAAGGAACACACCAGGCAGGTCCGAGATACTGTTGTGAAGAAGTTTAAAGCCGGATTTGGATACAAAAAGATTTCCCAAGCTTTAAACATCCCAAGGAGCACTGTGCAAGCGATAATATTGAAATGGAAGGAGTATCAGACCACTGCAAATCTACCAAGACCTGGCCGTCCATCTAAACGTTCAGCTCATACAAGGAGAAGACTGATCAGAGAGGCAGCCAAGAGACCCATGATCACTCTGGATGAACTGCAGAGATCTACAGCTGAGGTGGGAGACTCTGTCCATAGGACAACAATCAGTCGTATATTGCACAAATCTGGCCATTATGGAAGAGTGGCAAGAAGAAAGCCATTTCTTAAAGATATCCATAAAAAGTGTAGTTTAAAGTTTGCCACAAGCCACCTGGGAGACACACCAAACATGTGGAAGAAGGTGCTCTGGTCAGATGAAACCAAAATTGAACTTTTTGGCAACAATGCAAAACGTTATGTTTGGCGTAAAAGCAACACAGCTGAACACACCATCCCCACTGTCAAACATGGTGGTGGCAGCATCATGGTTTGGGCCTGCTTTTCTTCAGCAGGGACAGGGAAGATGGTTAAAATTGATGGGAAGATGGATGGAGCCAAATACAGGACCATTCTGGAAGAAAACCTGATGGAGTCTGCAAAAGACCTGAGACTGGGACAGAGATTTGTCTTCCAACAAGACAATGATCCAAAACATAAAGCAAAATCTACAATGGAATGGTTCAAAAATAAACATATCCAGGTGTTAGAATGGCCAAGTCAAAGTCCAGACCTGAATCCAATCGAGAATCTGTGGAAAGAACTGAAAACTGCTGTTCACAAATGCTCTCCATCCAACCTCACTGAGCTCGAGCTGTTTTGCAAGGAGGAATGGGAAAAAATGTCAGTCTCTCGATGTGCAAAACTTATAGAGACATACCCCAAGCGACTTAGAGCTGTAATCACAGCAAAAGGTGGCGCTACAAAGTATTAATTTAAGGGGGCTGAATAATTTTGCACGCCCAATTTTTCAGTTTTTGATTTGTTAAAAAAGTTTGAAATATCCAATAAATGTCGTTCCACTTCATGATTGTGTCCCACTTGTTGTTGATTCTTCACAAAAAAATACAGTTTTATATCTTTATGTTTGAAGCCTGAAATGTGGCAAAAGGTCGCAAAGTTCAAGGGGGCCGAATACTTTCGCAAGGCACTGTAAGTATGTTGCACCATACAAAACCATCAAGCTTGTTTTTGCATACCTGACGCTGTGTCATCTTGAACACATTATTGATAGCTATATAGCTAAGGGGCAAAATGCCAAAATATGTCACTGTCATTGAGCGTAACTCTTCCTTCCAGTATAGGGAATAAGTGGGACACTTTTTGCATTTCCGTCTTCTGTAACCTCTTTCGATGTCTCTCCAACATGTTAGTCCAACACATAATACATTTTTTGAAATCCTCAAGATGTTTCCTAATCACCCCCCCCAAAAAAATATTTATATTATTTTGACAGGAGGCATAACAACCATTTGTGTACTCTAAGTCAAAACCATATTTTCAGTTGGCATTTGGTAGACTGGGACAGCAGATTAGATAAACTGGGACATCATTATTATTGTCTTAATTGTACCCAATGACAATTAAATTACATTTTGTGTGCCTAATATCTTGGATAGATGTCTGAAGAGATTACAGGAGACAGAAATGCAAAGTGTCCCACTTTTTCTGAATTCACTCAAATAACAGTACTAATAACAATACTAATAATAGTACTACAAGAAAACAATGAACAGGATATAGTACTACAAGAACCAGAGCCCTGCCTAATCAAAGTACAGGGCTCCCTAATGTAAACTGGATCTTTCCTCCATTGGAAAAGCCTATAAGTGTCACACCTGCCCCCGCTCCCCCTTTCTGGTGCCCGAGCAACAGCAATTTCTGCACTAGGCTGTAACGTTATATCAAATGCTTCAGAAAGGGTTTTAAATATAGTGGATCAATAATCTGCCAGATAGGGACAGAACCAGAACATGTGGGTCAGGGGCCTTTACACCTGCCAAGGGGCCTTTACACCTGTCACATGTACCATCAATATTTGGGTAGAATTTGGATAATCTGGCCTTGCTGAAATGGATACGGTGAAGTACCTTAAACTGTATAAGGCTGAGCCGGGCACAAGAGGAGCTTCCATTTACCCTAAGTAAGGCCCCATTCCAGACTTCATCAGTGATCTCTCCACCACGTTCCCTTTCCCACTCAGATCTGATTTTATTGAGTGACAGGTTATCAAGGGACATGATTATCTCAAAACTACAGGATATGAGTCCCTTTAGTTGAAAAGGAGTTTTCAAAAGGGCATCCAGACCCGATCCGGGTGATAGAATTGGAAAGGTTGGGCTTTGAGTGAGGATAAACTGGTGGATTTGGAAATACCTAAATAAACTTGAATGGGGTAGATAATTGCGAGGTGCCATCTATATAAAGGTCATTGAACTTAGTAAGGCCATTCCTCTGCCACAACCTGAAAGCTGAATCCAGTTTGGATGGAAGGAAGAGGTGAGTATTACAAATAGGACCTGGAATAGAGAAATCTCAGAATTTAAAATGTTGACGGAATTGAGTCCACATTTTATAAGTATTGACAACAATTGGATTGGATATGTAGCGCAAAGCAGAAAGAGAGAGATTGGAGGTGACTAAAGCTGACAAAGAAGAGGAGAAACAGGAGTTGGCTTCTGTTTGACACCAGTCAGTTTTTGGTGTGTGAAGCCAGTAAACAATATTTTGTATATTTGCTGCCCAGTAATAACACATAAAGTTAGGAAGGGATAGTTCTCCGTGTGTTCTATCTCTCTGGAGGAATGCTTTACGTATTCTTGGATTCCCACCTCCCCATAGAAAAAAAGATATAAGCTTATCCACTGAAGTGAAAAAAGACAAGAGGGAGACATTGGAACAAGTACATAAATCGGGGCAATACATTAATGTTGAGACAATTCACTTTACCAGCTAAAGTAAAATGGAGAATACTCCATCTCTGAAAGTCCAGTTTAAGTTTGTTAGTCAGGGGAGAAAAGTTATCATCATGGAGGGAGGACAACGTACAGGTGACATTAATCCCTAAATATTTCAAGCCAGTCTTGGACATACGAAATGGAACAGTATCCCGTGGAATCTGTAATGCTAATTCATGAATAGGAAAGCATTCACTTTTTGAGAAATTCAATGTATAGCCCGAAAACACACCAAACCTACGCAGTACATCCACTACCTCAGGGATACACGCTTCGCGGTCTGGGATATAAAAAAGAAAGTCATCTGCATACAAGGAAACTTTGTGTTCCAGTCCCCATCTGTAGATACCATGTAGTGAGGGTGTGGCTTTTAGCTTAATAGAAAGGGGTTCTATTGCCGAGTCAAATAACAGAGGTGACATTGGACATCCCTTGCATGTGGCCCTTGATAATGGGAAATACAGTGAACAAAGTTTGTTTGTAAGTACTGATGCCTTGGGTGATGAGTACATCAGTCAGACCCAGGAAATTAAGTTTGCACCAAAGCCACATTTTCCTAGTACAGAGAATAAATATTCCCATTCTGCCCTGTCAAAAGCCTTCTCCACATCTAAAGAGAGAACCACTTCAGGAACATCCGAAGACGCAGGAGAGTGTATGACATTAAGCAGACGTCAAATGTTAGAAAAGGAGTGGCGGCCCTTAATAAACCCTGTCTGGTCCGTCAATATGATGTCTGTTATAGTGGATTCTATGCGAGACGCAAGCAATTTCGCTAATATTTTTACATCTGCATTTAAAAGTGAGATCGGTCTGTATGAGCCACACTCAGATGCATCTTTGCCGGGGTTTTAGCAAAAGTGTGATCGTCGCCTGTGTCAGGGTTTGGTGTTAAACACCCTGGCCCGGGCATTTTCAAGCATGAGGGGAGCCAATTTGTCAGAAAACGTATTGTAGAATTTGATTGGGTAGCCATCTGGGCCAGGGGATTTCCCACTTTGCATTGCTGTAATTGAATGAATAATCTCTTATTATAATCTCTCTCTTTGTACTAATGGTAGGAGCTTCCAAATTGTCAAGAAAACCATTCATAATTTAATTGTCTTCAGGTGATTCTGACATGGAAAGATCTGAATCTAATTTTTTGCAGGTAATTATTGATTTCAGTTGGACTAACTGTTAAGTCACCCGAGGTGTTGTGAATTTGAGGGATCATCTGTGAGGCAGATTTGCACTTTGATGAGTTGATGAGCTAGAAGTTGATGAGCTAGAAGTCGACCAGCCTTTTCTCCATGTTCGTAAACAAAACCGCGTGTGCGGAGTAGCTGCTGCTCAGCCTTATCTGTGGATAGTGAATTGTACTGAGTTTGAAGACTCAGCCTTTCTTTGCAAAGTTCTGGTGATGGAGAGGCGGAGTATTTTTGGTCTATTTCCAGAATTGCGTGTAATGTGGTGCGTGTTGGTGGCAGGGAAGTCAGGCGCAGGAGAATGAACTTGGTAAAAACGGAGATGTTTAATAAACGTTCAAAAAACCTCCGAAAACCAAAGTATACAAAAATAACATAATAGGGTGCAAAACCCGTCGCACACCAGAACAAATAACACACCTACATACAACAAACCATCTCTGACAAGGACATGAGGGGAAACAGAGGGTTAAATACACACCTACATACAACAAACCAACCCTTTCAAATTTGTCTCCTTGGTGGAAGGGATGGGCAACAGGGTCTTTGACATGCCGCCGGAACTCGACCGAGAGCACAGATCCCTCACCCCCAAACCCAACTCAGGGGAGAGGCCTAGGGCGATCATAGCATGCTTTCATCATTACCATGGCAAAGAACTTGCAATGTGCTGGGCGAGGGAGCATCAACCGAAACTCCGTGGCCAACATATACGATTCTACCTGGACCTGAGTGCCAATCTCGTGAAGAAAAGAGCTGAATTCAAAGACATCAAAACCTGTCTCTACAAGAAGGGGATAAAGTTTCACCTCCTACACCCTGCCCGTCTTCGTGTCATTTATGAGGGAGAGACCCACATTTTTGACACACTGGCTGAGGCTAATGCATTCCATGACCGCTGCATAGAGTAAACTTGATAGAGGAAGCGGCCCGGCTGGCTGGCCATGGCAGGAAGAATATGTGACTGGCTACTTTGCTAGCTGGAAATGGACTGTTTTCATGACACCCACTTGGATATTACTTTTCACATAAAAGCAATGTTTTTGGTTTTATAAATTTTCATTCCCGGGAGCACACAATGACATCTTTATTTGATTTAGTTTAATTGGACTGAGATGAGTGGCAACATTAACTAATACACCACAATCAAATTGGCGGACTAGCTAACGCCAATGTATTTTTACATGACAACAAGATGAATGATGTATTACATCTATCCTTGGCTGAGAAGATTTCAGACAACAGGAACAATGGGCTGGCTTGCTAGCATGGCTATCTATGCAGAACAAAAACCGGAGTGCTCAAGCACTGACTGGGCTATTTGAATGTGGCGGTGGGATTTTTCTAGGCACTTCTCCAACATTGTTACATATTCTACTAACCTTTCGGGTACATGCTTTTTCCTTTGTCACAACATATGCTCATGGTACCATGGAAATTGATTAGAATAATAGAGCCAACTAATACATCCACATGAAAACTAACAGCGGCGTGCAAAAAACGTTCAAATTAAAGTTTAATTGGGGACCTCTCTCAAACACGTCTTCTTACATCGCTCGACCCAAAGTCTTCTCGCATATGCGCAATATTGGACTCACCTGGACTCCATTACTTTGTTGATTGCCCCTCTATATCTGTCTGCTCTTAAGTTTGTTCCACGTGTTTGTTTCTCGTCTGTTATCCATTAAATGTTCACTCCCACTATTTACTTTACCAAGCACGTTGTTGTTGGTAGAGAGGTCTACTGTTTACTTTTCCTAGCATGTTGTTGGTAGAGAGGTCTACTGTTTACTTTTCCTACCATGTTGTTGTTGGTAGAGAGGTCCACTATTTACTTTTTCTAGCATGTTGTTGTTGGTAGAGAGGTCTACTGTTTACTTTTCCTAGCATGTTGTTGTTGGTAGAGAGGGCCACTATTTACTTTTCCTAGCATGTTGTTGTTGGTAGAGAGGTCCACTAGTTACTTTTCCTAGCATGTTGCTGTTGATAGAGAGGTCTACTATTTACTTTTCCTAGCATGTTGTTGTTGGTAGATAGGTCTACTATTTACTTTTCCTAGCATGTTGTTGTTGATAGAGAGGTCCACTAGTTACTTTTCCAAGCACGTTGTTGTTGGTAGAGAGGTCTACTGTTTACTTTTCCTAGCATGTTGTTGGTAGAGAGGTCTACTGTTTACTTTTCCTACCATGTTGTTGTTGGTAGAGAGGTCCACTATTTACTTTTTCTAGCATGTTGTTGTTGGTAGAGAGGTCTACTGTTTACTTTTCCTAGCATGTTGTTGTTGGTAGAGAGGTCCACTAGTTACTTTTCCTAGCATGTTGCTGTTGATAGAGAGGTCTACTATTTACTTTTCCTAGCATGTTGTTGTTGATAGATAGGTCTACTATTTACTTTTCCTAGCATGTTGTTGTTGGTAGAGAGGTCCACTAGTTACTTTTCCTAGCATGTTGTTGTTGGTAGAGAGGTCTACTATTTACTTTTCCTAGCATGTTGTTGTAGGTAGAGAGGTCCACTATTTTGCAGTACTGAACAAATCCAGGCATGTGCACTGAGTCAATAAGCGTACAAATGCTTTATTTAGCCTTCTTAGTAAAGCCGACACACACACACACACACACACACACACACACACACACACACACACACACACACACACACACACACACACACACACACACACACACACACACACACACACACACACAAACACACACACACACACACACACATCAAGGCTTTTATTGATGACACATGTGGCTGGAAAATATTCAGGTGGTTGTGCTCAAATACAATTTTGTTTTTATTCGCTTCTTTCTTTTCGTCTGGAATTTAAGACTCTCTTTCGAAGTTCAGGGGAACGTGACTGGCCCTCGGAACAATGTACTAAAGTTTTAGCATGTCTTATTAAGGACCTCTCCACTTTCAAGTTGACCATACCAATGTTTTTACAAATGCTAACCCTTTCTTTTTTAATCGAGTGTTACAACAAATACTTAGACATTAGGGCACCACAATATGTTGACAAAGAATCAACAGCTTTACAAGTTGCTACATTTACGGAGGCTAAGCCTCTCATGACATGCTGAAGCTATATAACATTTAATTAAATCCGATATTGTAATTTGACTTCATTTAATTAATGTAGCTAAACACCCAGAATAATAGGAGAAACATAGAATGTAAAATAAAATATGACAAAATTGTAGCAGTTAGAGGGGATGCACATAAAACCTGACCTTTTCCATTTCTATTTACAATGTATTTTCTTTCTGATGTATGCTAAATCAGAGTCATTAATCAATAGATTATTCATACACCTATTGAGCGAGGCCTTGAAAACAATTCAGACAACAAACATGGGTTGGCCATTGTTAGCCAGGCTAATTTATTTGACTGAGATTTTTATTTTATTTTCTTTCTTTTTTTGTCTTGGGAATCAGGGAACTTGTAAGGAAAATGCTCTCTCTCTCTCTCTCTTTCTCTCTCTCTCTTTCTCTCTCTCTCTTTCTCTCTCTCTCTGTCTGTCTCTCTCTCTCTCTCTCTCTCTCTATCTCTCTCTTTCTCTCTGTCTCTCCCTCACTCTCTCTCTCGTGCTTTTTCTCTCTTGCTCTTGCTCTCTCTCTTGCTCTGTCTCTCCTTCTTTCTCTTTTCAACCCCAGCTCTCTTATCACTGCGAGGCACACAGAGAAATGTCTTCTTCCAATTACCGGCACTCTCTGTTTACAGCCATATCTCAAGACCAGGAAGCCATTTTGAAAAGAAGTGCCACAGATAAACAAATGTGCGGAACTCTGGCATGGTCTTTTAGTCAACCTCTTACGATAAACAGGCCAGTCCGTCTCAGAACAGGAGGAACGTCTTCTCCTTCGTCTCGTCGTGAACTTTTCTCCTCTTCCCTCTGAAACCGGGAGGGACATCATTTTTAATGGGATGGCGGAAGTGGGATAGAACGCTGGCCCGGGTCTGAGAATAGTGTGCTTCAGCCTCTTCCTTAATCTGCCTAGTCAAAGATAGATGATTGTGTCGTGCGTGCGACTTGTGAGATAAGCAATTTCTTTGGAAACGTAAGATATAATGCAGAGATAATTGTTACTGTTGCTCCTGAAAGTCGTTTTCCTTTTCAGTCATGTCCTCCTGAGACCCAGCAATTCATTTTTGTCCTCTCTAGTCGACATCAGTTCTTGGTCCGTATCACTGAGGCCATACAAGCCACTGTATTATGTCCTGTTGTCCCTTTGAGAGGATATTCTGGGCTTTTCAATGACATGGGGGAGTGACCTTAACCCCTTTATCTTTCTGGTTCTTCCAAAAATGTCTTCCATCAAAAATAGCTAATTCTATGGACATTTCAAAAGAAGTGTGTGTAATTATTAATGATCCTTTTTATGAGGTTGATATTCAAATCGTTTCTATGAAGTGAATATCTCAGGAATAGTTAAGTGAGTTGTCAGGACTGCGTAATATATATTTTTCACATTAATTGAGAGCGAAACAAGAGCTTATGAAGAAATGTCGCCTCCAGTGGATACCAGGATGCCGCAGCCTTGTTTTTCACCCTTCACCCATTGACTGTAAAGCCGTTTTCCCCCTCCATATTGCGTCCTAATGACCACTAAAGAGGACAATTTTGCACTTACAAAATAACCATATATTTGTGATTTTTCCCACTTTAAACACTTATACAAAATCAAACATTTAAAAATCAAACATCTGGATTTCAGGAGGATATTGTAAAGGGCAATACAAGTGCACAGCCATGTCGGGTTATAACAACCCATGTCAACAATTACAATAGCTAATTACAAGTCTATGGACGTATACTTATTGAAGTATCTCAACTGTTATGGATGAGTGTCGCACGTCATAGCGTCATCTGCTCCATTTGACCCAGGTGTGTGTCCATGTCCCATCCCTGTATCTACGCTCGACAACTCTCTCCTCGGTCATGGCCAATAGAAAAAGGACCAGACCAGACCTGTCATTCACAGATGAGTTGTTTCCCCTCCTGACTACCCCTTTAATCAGCTGCCAGGATATGCAACGTTCAGCATTTTGCAACACTGACTTCCAGTCACTGAACACACCGAACACGTTTTATCTGTAGCCTGGAAAGAAGAAAGACAGAATGTGACAGTGTTCCAAATTGATTCCCAAACTCAAACCACAGCCTGACTTGGTTCATTAAAACCGCAAACCGTCATCGAGAGGTCAACCTAAGATTCCTAAATTGAGGGAAATATTTAATAGAGATAGGAAGAGAGGGAATAGATTAAGATGCAGACGGACTGCACATGCATGGGAATTGTCCAAGCTGGAGAGTCAATTCCAATATGGAAGCACTGTATTCTTAATTTCCCTATTTCCCATGACCTGTTTTGACAATGGGGGCGTCCAAAATGGCACTGTATTATATAGTGCACTACTTTTGATGGTCAAAAGTAGTGCACTATAAAGGGAATAGGGTGCCATTTCAGATGCAGCCTAGGTTTTCGACATATGTTGTTGTGCCACAGCCCCTCAGCAGACCCCCTCTTGGTTTCCAAACTCATGATATTTTAGTACACACTGCTGAACTTAGGGAACAGACAATTAAAGGCCGCGATAAGTGTTCATCTTGTGGACCGGTGAAGATTTTTCTGATGACTTATTTGGTCTGG
Organism: Oncorhynchus clarkii lewisi; assembly: GCF_045791955.1. Classification (NCBI taxonomy): domain Eukaryota; kingdom Metazoa; phylum Chordata; class Actinopteri; order Salmoniformes; family Salmonidae; genus Oncorhynchus; species Oncorhynchus clarkii. Next base: position 12,499,836 of record NC_092165.1, read on the forward strand.
GGTATTGAGGATAGTTCAAGAGCGAGAGAGAGAAAGGCAGAGAGAGAGAGAAAGAGAAAGGACAGAGAGAGCGAGGCAGAGAGAGGCAGAGAGAGGCAGAGAGAGAGGCAGAGAGAGAGGCAGAGAGAGGCAGAGAGAGAGAGGCAGAGAGAGGGGAAGAGACAGAGAGAGAGGCAGAGAGAGGCGCAGAGAGAGAGGAAGAGGCAGAAAGAGAAAGGACAGAGAGAGAGAGAGAGAGAGAGAGAGAGGCAGAGAGAGAGGAAGAGGCAGAAAGAGAAAGGACAGAGAGAGAGAGAGAGAGAGAGAGGCAGAGAGAGAGGAAGAGGCAGAAAGAGAAAGGACAGAGAGAGAGAGAGAGAGAGAGAGAGATGCAGAGACAGGCAGAGTGAGGGACAAACAGAGAGAGGGACAGAGGCAGAGAGAGAGAGGCAGAGAGAGGCAGAGAAAGAGGCACAGAGAGAGAGTGAGATGCAGAGACAGAGAGAGAGGAAATGAATTAGCCCAGCACACATGGCTTTTAATGGCAGAGAGACTGCATGACAAATGTTCTCTACCCAGAGGCCTCCAACGTAATGTTCAATAGAACAAATAAAAAGACACCCCCTCCAGGACATCAACTTTACAGCGAAATTTCATCGTGGATCCTAGAAAACAACATACATACAGTTGAAGTCGGAAGTTTACATGCACCTTAGCCAACTACATTTAAACTCAGTTTTTCACAATTCCTTGACATTTAATCCGAATAAAAATTCCCTGTCTTAGGTCAGTTAGGATCACCACCTTATTTTAAGAATGTGAAATGTCAGAATAACTGTAGAGAGAATGATTTATTTCAGCTTTTATTTCTTTCATCACCTTCCCAGTGGGTGAATTTTGGCCCATTCCTCCTGACAGAGCTGGTGTAACTGATTCAGGTTTGTAGGCCTCCTTACTCGCACATGCTTTTTCAGTTCTGCCCACACATTTTCTATGGAATTGAGGTCAGGGCTTTGTGATGGCCACTTCAATACCATGACTTTGTTGTCCTTAAGCCATTTTGCCACAACTTTGGAAGTATGCTTGGGGTCATTGTCCATTTGGAAGACCCATTTGCGACCAAGCTTTAACTTCCTGACTGATGTCTTGAGATGTTGCTTCAGTATACCCACATCCTTTTCCACCTCATGATGTCATCTATTTTGCGAAGTGCACCAGTCCCTCCTGCAGCAAAGCACCGCCACAACATGATGCTGCCACCCCAATGCTTCACGGTTGGGATGGTGTTCTTCGGCTTGCAAGCCTCCCCTTTTTTCCTCCAAACATAACGATGCTCATTATGGTCAAACAGTTCTATTTTTGTTTCATCAGACCAGAGGACATTTCTCAAAAAATTACGATCTTTGTACCCATGTGCAGTTGCAAACCGTAGTCTGGCTTTTTTTATGGCGGTTTTGGAGCAGTGGCTTCTTCCTTGCTGAGCGGCCTTTCAGGTTATGTCGATATAGGACTCATTTTACTGTGCATATAGATACTTTTGTACCTGTTTCCTCCAGCATCTTCACAAGGTCCTTTGCTGTTGTTCTGGGATAGTTTTGCACTTTTCGCAACACAGTACGTTCATCTCTAGGAGACAGAACGCGTCTCCTTCCTGAGCGGTATGTCGGCTGCATGGTCCCATGGTGTTTAAACTTGCGTTCTATTGTTTGTACAGATGAACGTGGTACCTTCAGGCGTTTGAAAATTGCTCCCAAGGATGAACCAGACTTTTGGAGGTTCACATTTTTTTTCTGAGGTCTTGGCTGATTTTGATTTTCCCATGATGTCAAGCAAAGAGGCACTGAGTTTGAAGGTAGGCCTTGAAATACATCCACAGGTGCACCTCCAATTGACTCAAATGATGTCAATTAGCCTATCAGAAGCTTCTAAAGACATGACATACTTTTCTGGAATTTCCAAGCTGTTTAAAGGCACAGTCAACTTAGTTTATGTAAACTTATGACCCACTGGAATTGTGATACAGTGAATTATAAGTGAAATAATCTGTCTATTAACAATTTTTGGAAAAATGACTGGTGTCACGCACAAAGTAGATGTCCTAACTGACTTGCCAAAACTATAGTTTGCTAACAAGAAATTTGTGGAGTGGTTGAAAAACAAGTTTTAATGACTCCAACCTAAGTGTATGTAATCTTCCGACTTCAAATGTATATAAGGTTAAATAGGAATTTTTCTCTGGCCGGGCCCCTGCTTGGGAGAAATGGTGGAGAAGATTTTCCCATGCTGTTTATTGTACTACATAAAAACATTTAGAAAGCACTGTAGCATATAGGACACTTCGGGGAGGTTTCCCAAACACAGATCAAGCCTATTCCTCAATTACAAAACTGAGAATCTCCATCGAGCATGCTGTTTAGTCCAGGACTTGTCTTAATGTCTCCCGGAAAACCATCCCATTTGGTCTACACTCCAGTACTGTGTTCATCTTGCCTACTTTAGCTTGGCAGTTGGCACCATAGAAACTGTTACACCCTGACCTTAGAGATCCTTTTTATTCTCTATTTTGGTTAGGTCAGGGTGTGACCAGGGTGGGTACTCTAGTTTTTGTATTTCTATTTTGGCCTGGTATGGTTCCCAATCAGAGGCAGCTGTCTATCGTTGTCTCTGATTGGGGATCATATTTAGGCAGCCTTTTCCCCACTGTGGTTTGTGGGATTATGTTTTGTATTGTTGCTTTTAGCTCTACCAATCTGAACGTTTCCTTTGTTACTCTTTCTTGTTTTTTTGCCGGTTATAATAAATAAAAATTATTAACCTACCCCACGCTGCATCTTGGTCCGACCATCCTTCAAACAACGATCGTTACAGAAATAGAATGAACAGAACAGGCTTGGAAGCTCTAACACTGTCATTTTGAAAGGTAAACTCATGCGTACACTCAAAATGTCTGCCAGTATCCATTATGCCGTCATTGACTTAAATGGAGACGCCCTTTCTATTCATTCTATTTCTATGGTTGGCACACTATATGATGGAATACAGTATCATGGCACACACACTGTGTGCACTCTACAGCGCCATTATGGCCCACAGTATATCTGCGGTCTTCCCTAGTGTGTTGTACAGTGTTTGAGGGGGGCACAGTCCGTGTCTTCTCTCTGCTGGCAGCCAGCCATCTCTCCTGAGTGACAGTGTGGATGGAGCTGGCTCCTTCATGCCCCGCTGCCCAGGAAGACAAACTGATAATTAGCCTTGATCTGTCTGTGGCTGTCTGTGGCTGGTTATCTATCTGGGGGTAAAGAGCGGCAGCCTGGAGGCCTCGGGGGCCTGGGTGGTGGTGGTGGGGGGAGCGGGGTGACTTATCCTAACGACACAGCCCATCCAAGGAGAGAGAAGGGGGGAGAGGGAAAAAGAGGGAGAGAGAGAGAGGGGTTTTGCGGGGGTGACCTATCCTAACGACAGAGCCCCTCTTCAGAGACCCCCCATCCCATCACCCCTCTCTGGCCTTGGAGAGGAGACCCTATGCCCCATGTGGGGGACGGCGGGGAGGGATGGGAAGCTAAAACATGAAAGGGATTCACATCATGTTACAGATGGCAAGGTCGCAGCAGAAAACTATGATACTTGTGTTTTATATTCCTCTCTCTGCTGGTTTAAGACACATTTTCTTACTTTTGGTCTCATGTTTCATATCCTGCTTTGGTCTTGATGGTTTAGCTTGTGGAGACTTAACTATCCTTCTCCTCTCCACTGCGTTCACACAGACCAACACAGTGAAATGTTTCAGTGAGGTAAACTAAACTGTGCTTGCTCAGTGAGATTTCCCCCAATCATGTAGATTCAATGAATTGGAGGGCTGTAGCGTATGGAAATTGGAGGGCTGTTAATAATTGTTTTCTTGGGGTGGTTTTTAGGAAATCATGGATTCCCCACATGCACCAGTAGGACCACTTCAAGTTTATAGCAAAGTTGAACTAGATCTCTCATCTCTATTATAGTCTCCACACAAAACAAATCTAGATCTCCACCCACAACACCAAACAACACTATCTCCTTCAGGGTTGTGCATCAGGGCTTCACCACGGTTCCATCCTCCATGGTTTGCCTGTTGGGAGTCCCCTTGCTGGTTACGGAGCACGCCTGGGTCAACCCGTAAACACACCACGGCCCCGTCAAAGACCGCCTGGGCTGGGGGAGACAGGGGGACAGGACAGGGAGGGAGGGAGAAGATGGGAGAGAAGGGTAGGGAGAGATGGAAGGAGAGCGAGAGGGATGGGGAGAGAGAGGAGGAGGTCGCATGGGGGGACACAGAGTCAGAACAGGGGGAGAGAGAGAGAGAGGAGCAGAGATGACAGGAAGGATAAGCGGAGAGAGAGAAGAGGGGAGCTCCAGTGTGCTCTAACAAGGTATCTGCTTTGGCACCTTCTGACATCACGCAGTAGTAAGTACGCCACTTACTCCTGCTAACTACGGAACAAACACACAGTGTAATTGTTACCACCCTCGCTGTTAAATTAAGCTCAGTGTTAACATTAACACCTAGCGACTGGCTCGGCTGGCTTGGCTGCTCAGGGCAGTTAAGGAACGCATGGCTAAAGGAGAAGCAGAAGCAAAGTGGCACAGAAAATGTAGTCTAGAAATAGTCTAGAAATAGGCGGTACACACAAACAATTTATACCTATACATTAGTATAATTGTGTCCAATTTTAATGGAACAACAACCAGCTATTGTTACCACCACCTATCATAAATAAAACAAATGCATTGGCCAATGGAGTAAGGAGAGGCAGTTATGTAGGATCCATTAGACGATCCATTAACGATGTATGGAGGTAGCAATAGTACCTTATCATCTGCCCTGGCCACTGGGCTCTGTCCCAAATGGCACCCTATTCCCTAGGGCTCTGGTCAAAAGTAGTGCACTGTGTAGGTAATAGGGTGCCATTTGGGACGCAACCTGAGTAACAACCTAGGGACTCCGTCAGCCTGTAGTGAAACAAAGCTGGAGTCTCCAAGTCTAGAGAAGGCTGAAACAGGATGTTACCATTATTAATTGGAAATACAAATCATTGAGACGCACACACACACTCCTGAGTAGAAGATAAGTGTGTGTGTGTGTGTGTGTGTGTGTGTGTGTGTGTGTGTGTGTGTGTGTGTGCAGGCATGGTGGCAGAGCGTGCGTCTGGGGTCAAATAGGTTTAATCATGGGGGTGATTATTAACTAACATCCCTGTCAGGTCTGATCATTAGGGCTTTAAATAGCTGCTTCTTCATTGGTGGCCTCTTTGACCAGGCAGACCAGCCATGCAGTCTCTATAATTAAAACTTCCAGGTTAATGAAGAAAGAAGAGGTATGAGAGCAGTTTACAGACAGACAGACAGACAGACAGACAGACAGACAGACAGACAGACAGACAGACAGACAGTGGTGGCCAGAGTTACTATTACCTGAGTTACCTGAATACATTATCTATTAAGATTTCACAATGTGGTTATTAACATTCAAGAAGGTTTACTAATCAAACTTATTTCCTTCATACAAATTAACATATTATGTGTAATACTTTAGAGGAAGTAAATGGTTGTGTTTGTAAACAGGAAAACAAGTTGCATTATTCCCTGTCGAAAATGTTTATCAATGTGTTAGTATTTGACCCGTGATCTCCCCTCTTACAGCCATATAAACAAATCAAATTGCAGTTCTTTGATGTTACGAAGGCGCCGGGTGAGTAAGCTAGATCTCGCTGGTGGAATGTGGTACTGTATGATGTAGGTTTAGATTCATTCAGTAGAGAACTGAAGTATAGCACCATCACATTCATTTCGGCGTTGCCTCTCTACTTGAGACTGTGTTTCTCAACCCCGATTGGCCCTTAAAGTGTCAAGTGGTTCCAGATGCTAATACCTTTTGAACTGGTAGTTCTGGAACAACAAAACCGGAAGGGCAGAAATGTTGTTGTATTTTATACAACGGGTGGGTCTTATCCTGAATGCTGATTGGTTAAAACCACATTCCAGCCGGTGTCTATTCCACGTTACCACTGGCTAAATCTATGACGTTAAAATGCCTATTTACTCCGTTCCATCTGACTGCACAATCCACTGTCTCATCAGCCCAGGCAGGAAAGTTATAAACTTGATCTCCGCTACATAAAGCATCTAGACATTACCGCACATTTCTTCTAGACTAACATTTAGTTTTCGACAGCAGAGTTTTTTATAAACCTTGCTGTCTTTCTCTCCGACATTTGCAACATTGTTTCAATACTTAAATTCGATCTCCAGCCTCCCATAGTAATGAACGTGTCGGGATGAGACAGACAGGAAGGCAGCGTTTCTGTAAGGCGTCTAGGTGTAGCAGGTAAGGCGGAGTCAGGCGCAGGACACAAAGATGAGTAATTCACGTAACTTTACTCAAAACAACAAATAGAGGAGGAAAATAATCAAGCTCACAAACACAGACCAACTTACAACGAACAAACACGCACAAAACCATGGGGGAACCAGAGGGTTAAATGAGGAACATATAATTATGGGAATGGGAACCAGGTGTGTACAATGAAGAGAAAACAAATGGAAAATGAAAAGTGGATCGGTGGCGGCTAGAAAACCGGCGACGTCGACCGCCGAACGGGGCCCGAAAAAGGAGAGGGACCGACTTCGCTGGAAGTCGCGACAATTTCTAAGCCAGTCAAAATCATGAATCAGCTGCTTCATTTTTATGAAAATATACAAAGAAAGTTTTGCAGTCTTTCCAGCTTCAGTTTGAAGTGATTGTGTTAGCTGTGTTGTTGGCTAGCTCCTCTGAACAACAGTGTCCTGACAGAATTGCGCCTCATAAGCTCATAGCTATGGATGTGTCCAAATAAATGTCACTAGAAAACAGCTTAAACAAATGCAAAGGCAGCTACTTTGATGTTATTCTGGCCACACTTTTTGACGTGACTGTAAGTTAGCCGTAGTTGGCTAACTAGCAAGTAAGGGATAAGAACGTTGCCAGCCAGTATGGCAATGGAACATTTAGAACGAACGACTGGGTCGCGTCCATAGATACAGAACAAAAAGACTGAACGACTGGGTCGCGTCCATAGATACAGAACAAAAAGACTGAACGACTGGGTCGCGTCCATAGATACAGAACAAAAAGACTGAACGACTAGGTCTCGTCCATAGATACAGAACAAAAAGACTGAACGACTGGGTCGCGTCCATAGATACAGAACAAAAAGACTGAACGACTGGGTCGCGTCCATAGATACAGAACAAAAAGACTGAACGACTGGGTCGCGTCCATAGATACAGAATTAAAAGACTGAACGACTGGGTCGCATCTTTAGCAACTGAACCAATAGAACGAACGACCAGCCGGCTCGGGTAGCAACCCTAGATTTGTGTCGGGACTATATCTTGTGGAAGGAGGAAATAGTTTGAATAAATTCAATCATTAGTGGAATATGCTGGTAACCCGTTGTATAAAAGTGATATTGCCCTCAAAGCCGGTGTTTGGAGGATATATTGGTACAGTTTTCAACAACACCCGTACCAATATACCCTCCAAACACCGGCTTCTCTGGCATGTCTCTTTGTTGTGGCAATGACATGACTTTACTTGGTGATGTCACAATCAGTGTATCGAAATAGAATGTGCAAGGCCCCTTAGACCACTGGAATTCCACAGTGCAGCCAATATGGCTGCCGCTCTATTCACGAGGGACCGTTGAGTTGATTGGGAATGCCCATTCTTGTAAATGTATTTCTATGGCTGTAAGACCCTGCAACCTGACCACAACCAGGGTGTTGATACGAGGCCCTCTCCAGTAAAAGGGGTTGACTCTTACCTGTGGTGTCCGCTACTGCAGTTGTGCAACGCACTTCGAGGGGAGATGGTGTGTTTATTCTAGATGTTACCACGGTAATACAACTTGTGCTCCTCTGCCTGATGCTCATGGCTCAGCTGGTAGAGCATGGTGCTTGCACTGCTACAGTTGTGGGTTCGGTTCCGGTGGCCACCCATAAATAAAATGGAGGCAGGCATGACTGTAAGTTTTTTTGGATAATAGCGTCTGCTAAATTGCATATATTATTATACTATACAGCTACAATCATATCAAAGTTGCCAGTAACCTTTGATCAGAAATCCAGGCTGTATCACAACCGGCTGTGATTGGGAGTCACATAGAGTGGTGCACAATCGGCCAAGCGTCGTCCGGGTTTGGCTGGTGTAGGCCGTCATTGTAAATAAGAATTTGTCCTTAACTGACTTGCCTAGTTAAAAAGGGTTTTAAAAAATTGTAAATTAAACAAACATCTTTTCAAGATTAGGCTAAATGTAGGTAGGGAGATTGTTACTGCCATAAGGATAAAAGCAGAAGACAAATGGACCAGTACAGTATATCTTGTAAGAATGACTATTTCTTTGGTAACTGCCGGCCGGACTATTTTAGAAGGGACATTCCACAGTCCTTTAATAAACCGACTAGATGGTCCTCACTTGATGTTTCCTCATATACACGGATAAATCAACCTGTGGGGTTTCTAAACATTTCCCTCTCGCTCTTTTTCCGCTGGTGGCAGCCTGCCGATTTCAGACAGACCGAACCTCTTCTTCTTCTCTCTGGATCAGGTTGATTTATTGGAGGTATAAAAACACTGAGAAAGAACAAGGTTAGATTCTATCAACTCTGAGATTGATCTAGTTTACTATAAGGATGTACCCTGCCAGATTCTGAACAACTAAAGGATGTGTGTGTGTGTGTGTGTGTGTGTGTGTGTGTGTGCGCGTGCGTGCGTGCGTGTGTGTGTATACGTGTGTGTGCACTTGTGTATACGTGTGTTTACATATAGACGTGTGTGTGTGTGTGTTTGCATCTACGTCTGTGCTTACGTGTGTTTGTTTAAGTCATCTTTTACAGTTGTAATTGATCCCCGGGCCTGCACAAGGGGACTCTCTCTGACAACACTGTCACAAGTTATTCCCAGTAATAGCAGGAAAACTTTCCTATGTGCGGTTTGGCGGATTATACCGGATTGATTTCCTGGAATTATTTATACGAGGATCTCCTGCGTTAAAGGTTCTGTGTAAATGAAAGAAGTATATATCATAGAAACGGCCTGCAGCCCAAGCCAAACTCAAAGCTTACAAATCCACCCTGAGCTTGCTAGGCTGTGACTCTCTTTTAGCAAAGTCAATAGTTTTTTTTTTTTAACAGTGAAGAGAAGTGAGGGAGTTTCTAAGTGTGTGTGTGTGTGTGTGTGTAACATAGAGGTAGAGGCCTCTCCTAGTTGACGTGACTCAGAACAGAGTCATTTAGCCGCCATACGGTATGAGCTGGAAAGGCACTGACTGGTACCATGTAAGTTGAACTCCTCCTCCTCCTACACAAACACATACGCACATACGCACGCACGCACAAACACACACACACACAAACACACGAGACATCGCTGAATTTTTGGGGGGAGAATAATAATGCCTTACAAATTAGCATGTATGAAGTTGTTTTTCCCATTTCTAGTGGTCCTTTTGTTAAATCAAAGTGACAAACAGCTGCTTACACTTGGCAGGAGACGCAGGCACTTTACAGCTGTTTCAAAATAAACAGAAATTGAAGCCCTCGCAAAGTTTACATTCCTTCCCAAACTTTTCCCCTTTAATTATTTTGCGATCTGTCCACCGAGGACTTTTTATCAATGGGATGTTTACGTGTCTGCTGAGATTATACTAAAGACACGTTAAACACAGATAAGTAGTAGCACTTCTTACCGAACAATGCTTTGAAAAAAGAGAAACTCCTTGAGCCGTTGAGGCGGTCCAAAGTTAGAAACCTGGCCAGCATAATGTTCTCACTATCTGACCACAGAGCCACACATACGGATGGTGAAACTGGCACCGTTTGGCACATGTGCGATTCCATGCCAGACAACCAGAAAAAAAGTGTGAAGGATCTCATAAATACCAGGTGACGAATTATAAACAAACCCCCTACGGTCTGAGGCAACTCGTTCCTGTATGTTTATTGAATAGCAAAATGTTTGAATAAATGTAAGAATTGTGGGGTATAAACAATGTAAACCCTGCAGGAGAAATGATGGTGCGGACATGACAGTTGTTGGTGTACTGTTTATATGGAAGTCAATGCAGTATTTCAGAGCCTGCGTCACAAATGGCACTCTATTCCCTATATAGTGCATTACTTCAGACCAGGGCCCATAGAACTCTGGTCAAAAGTAGTGTGCAATGTAGGGTATAGGGTGCCATTTGAGACGTAGACAGAATGTGGATGGGTTTTTTACCATCTAGGCCAAGTTGGCAGGCAGGCAGACCCATGTTTTACCCTTTAGGAGGCCCAGGAAAAGACACGGCTCTTGGGCTGTGGGCTGGAGACAGCTGGGTGATGCTAATGCCGCAAGTTTTTCGTGACCACATGACCTGACCATTAATAACTAGAGTGTGGAGTTTTTCCGCATTGTAAGGAAACACTCCCTGCCCTAGGCCTGCTTCAATGTTAAACATTAAGTGAAGCAGGCCTCTGTTCTGGGGCTGGATGAACGATGGTGTTGCGGTGAGTGGCCATTATTCTCCCTGGCCTATCTGTCACAGTGTTGCACCATTACTGCCCCCTTCTCTCAGCAACCTGGTCTGCTCTTCACTCACTCACTGCATTCCTTCACAGCCCAGAATCTCTCTCTCGCTCTGTCATTACCTCCCTACGTAACATACATATCTTTCTCTTTCCCGTTTATTTAACCTTTCTTTCTCTAAGTGTAAACCAGCCACAACAGAAACAGTCACATCATGCTACTGTACTGGGGACCACAGTAGAGTGGGAGTTCTGATCTAGGATCAGTTTGGCCTTTTAGATCATATGAATAGCATTGTATGGAGACCAGGGGAGACCTGATCCTAGATCAGAACTCCTACTCTGAGGCTCTTTGTGAATAGGGGCCCAGCTGTTGTTTAGGATTCAGGGGAAGCCTTGTTCAGTTCCCAGACTCTGGTCCAGGGGCCTCAGTCTAAGGGAGCCCCTAGCTGCTCAGCCCTAAGCGGTGAACCCTTAGTGGGGCATAGTGAGGTCAGAGCAGAGCGGAGCCAGAGAGCCGCCCATCGATCAGCCCTTATCAGGACGCCCTGACAGTTCAGAAGCGCAGCTGGGGGAAGAGGACCGAAGAACCCCAGGGGACAGAGAGACAGAGAGAGAGAGAGAGAGAGAGAGAGAGAGAGAGAGAGAGAGAGAGAGAGAGAGAGAGAGAGAGAGAGAGAGAGAGAGAGAGAGAGAGAGAGAGAAGAAAGGATAGAGAGAGAGAGAAGAGGGAGAGAAGATAGAGGGAGAGAGAATAGAGAGAGAGAAGAAAGAGGGTAGTGAGTTAGAAGAGAGCGAGGGAAGAGAGAAGAGAGAGGGAGAGAAGACAGAGAGATGGAGAGCGGGAGAGAGAAGAGAAGAGAGAGATAATTGAGAAGAGAGGAGGGAATAGAGAGGGAGAAAGGGAGAGAGGGAGAGAGAAATGAGATGAGAGAGAGAGGGAGGGAGAGAGAAGAGAGAGAAGATAGAGACGGATATGGAGAGAGAAGAGAGAGAGGAGAGAAGAGAGAGGGAGAGAGAAGATACTTGAATCGGTTATTGAACCCATTGCTCTTTATGGTTGTGAGGTCTGGCGTCCGCTCACCAACCAAGAATTCACAAAATGGGACAAACACCAAATTGAGACTCTGCATGCAGAATTCTTCTAAAATATCCTCAGTGTACTGTACAACCTAAAACACCAAATAATGCATGCAGAGTAGAATTAGGCCAATACCCGCTAATGATCAAAATCCAGAAAAGAGCTGTTAAAATCTACAGCCACCTAAAGGGAAGCGATTCCCAAACCTTCCAAAACAAAGCCATCCCCTACACAGAGATGAACCTGGAGAAGAGTCCACTAAGCAAGCTGGTCCTGGGGCTCTGTTCACAAACACAACCAGACCCCACAGAGCCCCAGGACAGCAACACGATTAGACACAACCAAATAATGAGAAAACAAAAAGATAATTACTTTACACATTGGAATTTTTTTAAACAGAGCAACTAGAATGCTATTTGGTCCTAAACAGAGAGTACACAGTGGCAGAATATCTGACCACTGTGACTTACCCAAACTTAAAGAAAGGTTTGTCTATGTACAGACTCAGTGAGCATAGCCTTGCTATTGAGAAAGGCCGCCGGAGGCAGACCTGGCTCTCAAGAGAAGACAGGCTATGTGCACACTGCCCACAAAATGAGGTGGAAACTGAGCTGCACTTCCTAACCTCCTGCCAAATGTATGACCATATTAGAGACACATAGTTCCCTCAGATTGTACAGATCCAGTACGAATTTGAAAACGAACCCAATTTTGATAAACTCCCATATCTACTGGGTGAAATACCACAGTGTGCCATCACAGCAGCAATATTTGTGACCTGTTGCCAAAGAAAAGGGAAACCAGTAAATACAACCCATATTTATGTGTATTTATTTTCCCTTTTGTACTTTCATTATTTGCACATAATGACATTTAAAATGTATTACTCTGGCTCCGAGCCAGGGTAACTTATGACTGCTCTGCAGCTCCAGCCCCCAGGCTGGTTGCTAGGCAACCTGACAGCCTGCCTCGTCATTCAGGAAAAACACAGCGCAGCCAGAGATAAGGGTTTCCCTCCCCTGACATGTGACAGTTGATGCTGATACATTTGAGCTCTTTAGTCAGGATCATAATGAGACCATAAGGCATTACAATACATTATAACAGCATCATTATGCGTTTTACCTGTCGCCTGGTGGTGTTACCTAGATGCTTTATGGTAAACAATAGGAGAGACGCAGCACATACTGTTTTTGAGCCAAAGCCTGGTAGGACAACAACATGACCCGAGAGAACATAGTACTGTAGTCAGTGATGCCCCACTGTGTTTCCTTGGTGGTCCTCACCATTACCCGCCATTATGTACAAATGTACAGTCCTCAAACCAATCCAATTATCAGTCTGACCCCTCTGTGTGATTCACTGCCACCCTTCCCAATTACACTGTCCCACAATATACCACCACACAATGGCCGTCTCACAGTGGGTTTGAAGAGGAAGACTCTGTGGCAGAGCAGAGGATGAGAGGAGAATAAGTGATTTGTTTAAGCCGTGGACAGTTTGGAGGATAGGAGGATGCGTGGGTTGTGAGGAGGGCCAGGGGGAGACATGGGGGGGACAGTCGGATGACTCCAGCATCATGAGGGCTGTCTGGTGGTGGTGGGTGGAATCCCATGTGTAGATAGCCTCCCTCTGAGAAGAGATAGAGACAGGGTTACCCCAGTCAGAGCTGTAGGTTAGTCTCTCCCCTCCCCCTTAGTGGCTCCAGGAGGAGACGGGTGGCTGGCCCACAGAGGTGACCCGAGTCACTTATCCACTGCCCTGTGGTTGGCCCTCTAACCTAACCACACTGGCCTGGCCTACCCCACACAGACTAAATACTGACGGGCTGTTAGATTCTAGACCAGTTAGGTTGAAGGATTGCTCTGGTACCTGTGCAACAGATAAGTAAACTGTAGCTGACAAGTAAACAAATGATTGAAATTATGGAATTTATGCATCCCATGCTAACCTATGCAAGCCATTCGTGCATGCAACTCGACTAGGCTTACTGGACACTCTCACACAAGTTAACTCACTTGCTAACTTACCCATACTATGACCCTGTGCTGTGAGTCACCCGGACCCAGCCACTGTCGGACGTCTCCATTACCCCTGCTATCTTTAGCCCATACAGGCCTTAGTATTGGAGATTATTTCTGAAACCCCCGGTCCCTAGCTGTGTGGAGTCCCCAGTCCCATCCCTCCATGTCCCCAGGGCTGTTGTTCCTACTCCCATTAGCCCCATGAAAAACCACCAGTTACCAGACCCCACATTAGTTTGTCAGTTCCAAGTCATCAGCCTCATAACGAAGCCCATTGTCCCTCACTGAAAGTTGTGGAGACATAATTATCCACCGACAGGACCATTACCCTTTACATTGGACATGGGAGTTCAACTTGATGGAAATATACTGTCATTGAAAACTCAACTCTTATGTGTGAGACATGTTGAGATACAGAGGATAACTGGGGGAAGTATTGTTTATTTTCTATTAAAGACGAGACACGATGAGATCATTCAGTCGTTCATTCATTCATTCAGAAGTCCCTTGCGAAAGCCAAGTGGTGCCCTATTACTCATTTTTATTGGTGTTTCAAACCGGTACTCTGTAGCTTTTGGTACTCTGTAGCCTTTGGTACTCTGTAGCCTTTGGTACTCTGTAGCTTTTGGTACTCTGTAGCCTTTGGTACTCTGTAGCCTTTGGTACTCTGTAGCTTTTGGTACTCAGTAGCCTTTGGTACTCTGTAGCCTTTGGTACTCTGTAGCCTTTGGTACTCTGTAGCTTTTGGTACTCTGTAGCCTTTGGTACTCTGTAGGCTTTGGTACTCTGTAGCTTTTGGTACTCTGTAGCCTTTGGTACTCTGTAGCCTTTGGTACTCTGTAGCCTTTGGTACTCTGTAGCCTTTGGTACTCTGTAGCTTTTGGTACTCTGTAGCCTTTGGTACTCTGTAGCCTTTGGTACTCTGTAGCCTTTGGTACTCTGTAGCTTTTGGTACTCTGTAGCCTTTGGTACTCTGTAGCTTTTGGTACTCTGTAGCCTTTGGTACTCTGTAGCTTTTGGTACTCTGTAGCCTTTGGTACTCTGTAGCCTTTGGTACTCTGTAGCTTTTGGTACTCTGTAGCCTTTGGTACTCTGTAGTCTTTGGTACTCTGTAGCTTTTGGTACTCTGTAGCCTTTGGTACTCTGTAGCCTTTGGTACTCTGTAGCTTTTGGTACTCTGTAGCCTTTGGTACTCTGTAGCCTTTGGTACTCTGTAGCTTTTGGTACTCTGTAGCCTTTGGTACTCTGTAGCCTTTGGTACTCTGTAGCTTTTGGTACTCAGTAGCCTTTGGTACTCTGTAGCCTTTGGTACTCTGTAGCCTTTGGTACTCTGTAGCTTTTGGTACTCTGTAGCCTTTGGTACTCTGTAGGCTTTGGTACTCTGTAGCTTTTGGTACTCTGTAGCCTTTGGTACTCTGTAGCCTTTGGTACTCTGTAGCCTTTGGTACTCTGTAGCCTTTGGTACTCTGTAGCTTTTGGTACTCTGTAGCCTTTGGTACTCTGTAGCCTTTGGTACTCTGTAGCCTTTGGTACTCTGTAGCTTTTGGTACTCTGTAGCCTTTGGTACTCTGTAGCTTTTGGTACTCTGTAGCCTTTGGTACTCTGTAGCTTTTGGTACTCTGTAGCCTTTGGTACTCTGTAGCCTTTGGTACTCTGTAGCTTTTGGTACTCTGTAGCCTTTGGTACTCTGTAGTCTTTGGTACTCTGTAGCTTTTGGTACTCTGTAGCCTTTGGTACTCTGTAGCCTTTGGTACTCTGTAGCTTTTGGTACTCTGTAGCCTTTGGTACTCTGTAGCTTTTGGTACTCTGTAGCTTTTGGTACTCTGTAGCCTTTGGTACTCTGTAGCTTTTGGTACTCTGTAGCTTTTGGTACTCTGTAGCCTTTGGTACTCTGTAGCTTTTGGTACTCTGTAGCCTTTGGTACTCAGTAGCCTTTGGTACTCTGTAGCCTTTGGTACTCAGTAGCCTTTGGTACTCTGTAGCCTTTGGTACTCAGTAGCCTTTGGTACTCTGTAGCCTTTGGTACTCAGTAGCCTTTGGTACTCTGTAGCCTTGGCTATGATAGTTAAAGCCCTAGTTTTTTAGCCCTGACATGTCAAGTCACTATTCGATGTCCATCCATGTCTGAGGACGTCAGGAGATGATGTGAAAACAGTGAGCGCTGTTACCTTCAAGTAGGTTTCGGGTTTTGCGAGGGTGTTGTGGACGGGGCTGGTGGATGAGCGTAAGCATCTGCCTCTGGTGCCAAAGGTTGCATGTTTGAATCCAGCGATAGAAAGTCGTTTCGCGATTTTTGTTTTAAGCCTATCCCAAACCTTAACCCTTACCTTAACCATTTAGAGTTAATAACTAACCGTAAGATTTCGGAGTTAATACCTAAACTTAACCTTAAAAATTTGGAGTTAATACCTAAACTTAACCGCTTCGAAATGTGACGTTTGGAACAACTTTTGAAATGTGATGTTGGAGAAACATGGATGAACGTCTAATTGTGACATGAGACTGTGAGAGCTGGGTGGACATGTGACCTGTCTGCACGTGAGCCTACTTCGCTCTGTTACCTCTGCAGGCACTACATGTGAAAGGGGTCTTTGTGAGAGTTGTTGCGGGGAGTCAAGCAACATTTGACCTGTATTGATACCATCAAAGCTGTCCACTCAAAACTAGTCAGGTCACTGTCCATAGAAACAATGCCTCTTTACGGTCTAAATGGCCAAATATTTGACTATTTGAAGAAAGCTCACTCCATGGGTAGAAACATTGGTGGGATATCAAGAGTTCAAGCATAACCACAAAATGTTTCTCTCACAAATGTATCCTCAAAGAACAAACACAGAGTGAAGTGTTGAAATACCTGTTGCTCTGTGGGTGTGTTTGTGTGAGTTCAATAGTGTATGAGGTAAGACTGGGGCCAAATTTCCCACACTGTCGGACAGAGACTTCAGGCATCTCTCTCTGTCTGTCCCAGACGCCTCAGAGCAAAACAAGGCCGAGACAAAGGCCTCCGTGGTGCCAGACTGATAAAGCTTTTCACGTGTCAATCAACTCAGGGAGCGGCACACACACACACACACACACACACACACACACACACACACACACACACACACACACACACACACACACACACACTTCTCTCTCCCCTCTCCCTCTCCCCCTTTCTCTCCCAATTCTCCCCCTCCGTCTAACCCCCTGGTTGCCTCGTATTATAGCCAGGCATCAGATAGCAAAGGGAGAAATGACTTGTTAAAGAGCAGTGAGATTAGGAACATCATTATGGACTTAGCCGTGCTGGATCTAGTTGAGAGAGGAGGTCAAGACAAACCCTTCCAGTCGTCAGACTACTGAACATCTGCCATGTTTTTGAAGAAGACTGTTTGTTTACTGTTTGATCCTAAAGCATGTATCCAGATGCTATCAAGTTTTCGTCTCTGCCTTTCTTTACTTAGATCTGTTTTGCTGGTGGGATACACAAGGAAGACACTTCAATAGACTGCTAGTCTGAAGAGAGCAGCCTTTAAAACGTAATTTAACAATCAACAGGAGTTAGTGTCCTCGGCTTGTAAATGCAGCCTTGCACGTTCAATGCCTATTGGGACAGACTATCCCACCCAAACTCACTGCAATATACTGTCTAGTTGACATTCATTCATGTCCAAAATAAAACCATTTAGGGCAGTTATAAAGGCAATTTTTCCTATTTTCCTCAGGCCACAAAACAGATTTATTTTCATTTCAGTGATAATCTATTCGTGCGGTAATTTCAGTCATTTCAGTGATAACGTATTTATGTAGTAATTAGATAACAAATCAAACGATCTGTAAAATGGGTCATGAGCCGCTCTCGTCTGATACGAGGCCTGATTGGATGATGAAGGGCTCGTCGGCTTGGCCCACCTCAGACGCCACACTACTAGCTTCCTGAGAGTGAGAGTGAGAGAGAGAGAGAGAGAGAGAGAGAGAGAGAGAGAGAGAGAGAGAGAGAGAGAGAGAGAGAGAGAGAGAGAGAGAGAGAGAGAGAGAGAGAGAGAGAGAGAGAGAGAGAGAGAGAAAAAAAATTAAAAGTCTGAAAAGCCTCCTAATAGCTTAAAGCTGTTGATACTTTGACTTCAGAGCGGTGGGGGACACTACATTCTTCAGAGAAGGAGCTGGCCGGTAGGAGCCTTATGACTATTAGTGAAATTACGCACATCACGATCGCTGGCGCTGCCAACTTCCCTGTGTGTCACTGGGGGGCCGCCCCTGATATCTGACAGGACAAGAGCATATTTGGCCAGCCAATTAACAAGCGCTGAAATAACTTGGTTAGTGTCTGTTGATATTAGGTTGTGGTATAAGGACATTGGACAAAAAGGAACACCCGCGGTGGCAAAGTTTCGAGATTCTGTCAGTTTGTTTTCTTTCTTTTTGGACGTAATAGATATGCACTATAAATGTGATGATCATGGAGATTTAGATAAAGTCCGGATTTAATGATATGCGATAAAATACCAAATCAACACGTCAGCTTGTGCGAACAAACATTTCCAAAGGAAAGTTCATTCCCTACTCCCACCTCTCTTTTATCTTGATATTCAGTTTAAATCAGGACAAAGCATGAATCACCTAGTCACCGTTGTATCATAACTCCCAGACACAGTTTAATAGTTAATAACCGATCCTCCCTGAGTACTTTATGCATTTTATGAAGCAGCACTAATGTGTGTGTATCACCGTGGAAACCAGACAGGGGGCCCTCCCCCTTTCAGAAGAGTCCTTTAGCAAGCAGGCTGTTTTACTGCTTTCTCACCCAACCCTCACTCAGCCCAAGTCCAGACTGCAAGCTGCACTACGTGTACCGAACCCACAAATGACAGACTTTCTCCCCCAGACATAGAGGAATGATGACATTTTGTAGTGAAATCACGGGGGAGTCGATGAGTTGGATCTCAAAGAATGTGTTTTACTCCCTCCTTGCTCAAGACATTATGACATCAATCAATTTGAATTTCTATTTCTCCATTTGGATAACCACAGTTTTGCAATAAGATTAAAAAAATGTCACCTTTCGATTGGACTCATCTCTAGAGAATAGATAACTATGAACAATACAAAAAAGCTCTTGAAATACTAACTAAAATACTAAGTTTGGGTATGTACATGGTGCTTCTTGGGTTGCCATAGCAGCCCGTAATTGACGTTATAGGATTTGATAGCCTTATCTCTGACATCATTTCCTCTTTCACGCCCTTTAGCTAATTAAAAATCCCATTAAAATGACGTTGCTGCGAGTCACTTAAAAACGTATCCTATCAATGTTACTCACGGTGCATGGAATCTATTCTATCTAACCATTGTAAGAATTGTGTTTAGTCATCCCAACATACAAACAAAGATGGCCGCTTGACTGGCTGACTGGTTGGGGACCTGTGATTTAGTAGTACATTATCCTGTTTCCCTCAGACCTTTTCCTCCGGAAATGTAATTGTGGGGAGGCCAGTCAAGGGCCCGGACATCTTGAAGGGCCTCCCTCCCTCCGTATGGTCCTTTAAGGATCTAATAAAGGGCTGTTTTTATGGAGAGGTAGCCGACCCAGCTCCTTCATCTCTCTATTGGAGGAGACAGTATACCAATTCAAGGCAACATTAATTTTATATCTCAGTCTGACTGGCTGGGTAATCGACCCAGCAGCCATAACCGACCATGCTGCCGTAAAATAACGGCTACAATGTTTTAATACCTAACCCCCATACGCCCTCACTGTCTGTGTGCCAGCACCAGGATTCATCTATCTACCCTACCTGGGTTGTCAGGTTGTTTTACCAAAGGTCATAGAGTTATTTGGGGGACTATTGACTGGTCTGCGCATTTACTTTTGTGTGTGTGTGTGTGTGTGTGTGTGTGTGTGTGTGTGTGTGTGTGTGTGTGTGTGTGTGTGTGTGTGTGTGTGTGTGTGTGTGTGTGTGTGTGTGTGTGTGTGTGTGTGTGTGTGTGTGTGTGTGTGTGTGTGTGTGTGTGTGTGTGTGTGTGTGTGTGTGTGTGTGTGTGTGATATTAAATGTTTACATTATTAGCCAGTTTATAACATAGTTCACTCCTTTGTGATTGAGCAGATCAATTGGAGATCATTATCATTATTATCAGTTCTACAGTTATAACATTAATATGTGTCATGCTTAGAGTATGATGTCACTCTCTTTGGACTGGTGGACTCTTTCAGACTGGGTTTGTTTTTGCATAGAACCTTGATGAAGCAATCGACATGATAGAAGTTATCTGAGTGATGTCATCGTAGTTATTTATGTATCTATTAGTTAGAAAATGTTTCCTTGTGACTAATATGAATATTTTTAGGCTGATGAAGTAGAGCTGACATTCTGACTTATATGTGTACAGTTCCAAAAGGGTTCTTCGGCTGTCCCCATAGGAGAACCCTTTTGGGTTCCAGGTAGAACCTTTTGGGTTCCATGTAAAACCAACTGTGGAAAGGGTTCTACATGGAACACAAAAGGGTTCTTCAAAGGTTTCTCCAATGGGGACAGCCAAAGAACCATTTTAGGTTCTAGATAGCTCCTTTTTGTCGAAGAGTGTAGAAAGATCCTACATTTATTAGATATGTGCTAAATATTTCATGTTTCAATATTTCACTTTCATGTTATAACTCTCCCTACTATTTTATGAATATATATATATATATATATATATTTTTTTTTAATAGTACTAAAAACTACTTTTACCCTTCCTTGCTCTCATGTTTTCTTTTCTTTCTATCTTCCCTCCCTCCTTCTCTCATTCCTTCCCTCCCTCCTTCTCTCCTTCCCTCTCTGGAAGTGTCTCACATGTTGCTGTTTTTCATTGTTTCCAGTCCTTGGGAAAAGGGTGATTTTTAGAGCAAATTATATGGGTGCATTCCACCTCATATATATGTCAGACATTTCATCAGGAGAGCACTTTCAGGGGGAGGTGGTAAGCGGCCTTGACATCAGCTTCAGCCCGCCGCCTCACAGCACTAATCCATCCTCTCTGAGTGTGGCTGGTGAACACACACACATTCACACACCTGCACACAAGCACGTATGCAGGCAGACACACACACACACACACACACACACACACACACACACACACACACACACACACACACACACACACACACACACACACACACACACACACACACACACACACACACACATCACACACACACACACACACAGAGGCACACAGGCAGATACACACTGTCTTTCTGAACCTGGGTAGCACACTTACACAGTGGGGTGCTCTGGGGGAAAGGAAAAAAAGGACCTTAAAACGACCTGTTTCTTTATGACTTATGGGTTGTGTGGGTGTGGGTGGTGGTGTTTCTCATTTTCCTAACGTAACACTCCAGATAGATGTACCACGTCTCCATTATGGAGTTGCGTTCATCTTTACAACGTTTACAGGGAGTTTGTCATGACCTGGAGGAGTTAGAGTTGTTGGGAAAGTTGACTAGGTTAACGCTGGTGATTTATCATAGGAATAGCCTGGGTCGGTTCTCCAGTACTGTGCTGAGCTGGTTGAGAAAGACATATTTTGTCTTGAGGAAACCAGGTTTATTGGTTGATGAAACCTCAGAGAGCCAGCTGTTTCCCACCACACTGGCCATAGAGAGGCTTTTATTCTCTATTTTGGGTTAGGCTAGGGTGTGACTAGGGTGGGCATTCTATGTTCCTTTTTCTATGTTTTTGTATTTTTTTGGCCGGGTATGGTTCTCAATCAGGGACAGCTGTCTATCGTTGTCTCTGATTGAGAACCATACTTAGGTAGCTCTTGCCCACATGGGTTTTGGGTAGTTATTTTCTGTTTAGTGTTGGTTGCACCTTGCAGAACTGTTTCGGCTATTCTTTTGTTGTTTTGTGTTCAGTTCAGTATATTAAAGATAACCACGTACCCCGCTGCATTTTGGTCTGACGATTCCTCTTCTTCTTCCGACGAAAGCTGTGACAACCACATAGTGGATACCAGTACCATCACTCACCCCTACAGTTCTTTTTGGAGGGTCTGTGTGTGTGTGTGTGTGCTTTAGAGAGAGAGGGAGAGAGCGTTGTTGACCGTTTTTTGACACAGGTGGTTGTGAATTGTGTTGAATTTGGATGTTAGTTGCTCTGGTGGGATTTGTAGGTAAGACTCCATCACAGGACTCAGAAGATGGCATTTTAACAGTTAGTCAACCCATTTTTCCGGATTTTTCTCATGCTTTTCGCCTGCCACAGAATACTTATTTTTAAGCACTCTTACGCTTACCGTATGCTTCCCAGTTGAAACAGTTTGCGCATATATTATGACTACATTTCGTCACGTTTTTGTTTGTTTTGTTTCGGCACACTGTTTTTTTTGTCTGGAGGCTTTTCAACGGTGATTGGTCAACAGTAGGGATTTTTCAATGAGGTGTTTGATGTCATTCAACGACAGACGGCTAGTTTTCATGCACATGTTTTCACTTGAGAAATATTGTACAAAACATGTCAAATTGAGCAACTAAGTCCCCCTCGGCAAAAATGTAAAAATATCATTACAGATTTCTGGAGTTATCTTAGATCTATTTAGAGGAAGTGTACTTGTTGCTACAGTGTCTCAAGAGGGACAAACAGTAATATTGCCACTTTTGTCGTGTTTTTGAAGCAAAGGTATCTTAAGGGAGCATGCTAGCGCGGACGTTCACTTCGCCTAGCCAAGTTCTGCTAGGGAGGCTCATGATGACAACACTGTTTGGTGGCAGTACGATCACGTCATCGCACATCCACACATGAACGCGAATGATTACACACAAGAAGAAATCAAACTGATAAGGAGAGATAACTTTGTCTCTGCTTCCATTCTCCCTAAAAGTCTGTGCTAAAAAAGTGCTACTTTTAGATTCAACTGTTTGAGTGTTATTGTTGGAAAAAATAGGTCTGCCATAACTGAGTAGACAAGCATTGATAGGACAGGAGAACTCACTTTTTCCACTTGTAAACATCACTACGTCATTGCGATGAAAAGACAAACACTACTACTAATGGGAAAAGGTTTCTCTTTGCCACGTTGTTACTGTAAATGTGCAGTACTTTTCCGGTCACTGTCTGGTGTTACACAGCTTCTGTATCTACAGTGGGGCAAAAAAGTATTTAGTCGGCCACCAATTGTGCAAGTTCTCCCACTTAAAAAGATGAGAGACCTGTAATTTTCATCATAGGTACACTTCAACTATGACAGACAAAATTAAAAGAAAAACAATCCAGAAAATCACATTGTAGGATTTTTAATGCATTTATTTGCAAATTATGGTGGAAAATAAGTATCTGACCATATGACATTCTCCCAATGTTGCACAATTGGTGGTTGACTAAATACTTTTTTGCCCCACTGTATATCTGAGCTAGGAACACAAGCATTTCGCTACACCCACAATAACATCTGTGTATGTGACCAATAAAATTGTATTTTTTTTATAACTATTTTCTATTATGGGCTCATGAACTAATAGGTCAAATGTTCTGATCCGACCTCCGACGTAGTTTTGAGTGGTCAATATAGCCTCAGATCCAGGAAGTCTCTGCTCTGAGCCTCGGACTAAAATGGCAACAGTGTTTGGAATTCTGGGTATATATGACTAAACAACTTGTACAGTGGCTTGCGAAAGTATTCACCCCCTTGGCATTTTACTTTTTTCTTTGACTTACAACCTGGAATTTAAATATATTTTGTTGTGGGTTTGTATCATTTGATTTACATAACATGCCTACCACTTTGAAGATGAAAAATATTTTTTATTGTGAAACAAACCAGATATAAGACAACTGAGAACTTGAGCGTGCATAACTATTCACCACCCCAAAGTCAATACTTTGTAGAGCCACCTTTTTCAGCAATTACAGCTGCAAGTCTGTAAAAAATCCACTGGGATTTTCCCCCATTCTTCAACGCAAAACTGCTCCAGCTCCTTCAAGTTGGATGGGTTCTGCTGGTGTACAGCAATCTTTAAGTCATACCACAGATTCTCAATTGGATTGAGGTCTGGGCTTTGACTAGGCCATTCCAAGACATTTAAATGTTTCCACTTAAACCACTCGAGTGTTGCTTTAGCAGTATGCTTAGGGTCATTATCCTGCTGGAAGGTGAACCTCCGTCCCAGTCTCAAATCTCTAGAAGACTGAAACAGGTTTCCCTCAAGAATTTCCCTGTATTTAGCGCCAACCATCAATCCTTCATTTTTTACAATTTTCCCAGCCTCTGCTAATGAAAAATATCCCTACAGCATGATGCTGTCACCACCATGCTTTACTGTGGGGATGGTCTTCTCGGGGTGATGAGAGGTGTTGGGTTTGTGCCAGACATAGCATTTTCCAGACATAGCCATTTTAGTCTCATCTGACCATAGTACCTTCTTCCATATGTTTCGGGAGTCTCCCACATGCCTTTTGGCAAACACCAAACGTGGTTGCTTATTGTTTTCTTTAAGCAATGGTTTCTTCAGGCCACTCTTCCATAAAGCCCAGCTCTGTGGAGTGTATGGCTTAAAGTGGTCCAATAGACAGATACTCCAATTTCCACTGTGGAGCTTTGCAGCTCATTCAGGGTTATCTTTGGTCTCTTTGTTGCCTCTCTGATTAATGACCTCCTTGCCTGGTTCGTGAGTTTTGGTGGGCGGCCCTCTCTTGGCAGGTTTGTTGTGGTGCCATATTATTTCAATTTTTTAATAATAGATTTAATGGTGCTCTGTGGGATGTTCAAAGTTTCAGATATTTCTTTATAACTCAACCCTGATCTGTACTTCTCAACTTTGTCCCAGACCTGTTTGGAAAGCTCCTTGGTCTTCATGGTGCTGTTTGCTTGTTGGTGCCGTATGCTTAGTGGTGTTTCAGACTCTGAGGCCTTTCAGAACAGGTGTATATATACTGAGATCATGTGACAGATCATGTGACACTTAGATTGCACACAGGTGGACTTTATTTAACTAATTATGTGACTTCTGAAGGTAATTGGTTGCACCAGATCTTATTTAGGGGCTTCATAGCATCACTTTTCCATTTTTACATATACTGCTCAAAAAAATAAAGGGAACACTAAAATAACACATCCTAGATCTGAATGAATGAAATATTCTTATTAAATACTTTTTTCTTTACATAATTGAATGTGCTGACAACAAAATCACACAAATGATCAATGGAAATCAAATTTATCAACCCATGGAGGTCTGGATTTGGAGTCACACTCAAAATTAAAGTGGAAAACCACACTACAGGCTGATCCAACTTTGATGTAATGTCCTTTAAACAAGTCAAAATGAGGCTCAGTAGTGTGTGTGGCCGCCACGTGCCTGTATGACCTCCCTACAACGCCTGGGCATGCTCCTGATGAGGTGGCGGATGGTCTCCTGAGGGATCTCCTACCAGACCTGGACTAAAGCATCCACCAACTCCTGGACAGTCTGTGGTGCAACGTGGCGTTGGTGGATGGAGCGAGACATGATGTCCCAGATGTGCTCAATTGGATTCAGGTCTGGGGAACGGGCGGGCCAGTCCATAGCATTAATGCCTTCCTCTTGCAGGAACTGCTGACACACTCCAGCCACATGAGGTCTAGCATTGTCTTGCATTAGGAGGAACCCAGGGCCAACGGCACCAGCATATGGTCTCACAA
This sequence comes from Oncorhynchus clarkii lewisi, assembly GCF_045791955.1. Taxonomy (NCBI): domain Eukaryota; kingdom Metazoa; phylum Chordata; class Actinopteri; order Salmoniformes; family Salmonidae; genus Oncorhynchus; species Oncorhynchus clarkii. The sequence goes on from NC_092165.1 coordinate 12,525,145, forward strand.
GGGGTCTGAGGATCTCATCTCGGTACCTAATGCAGTCAGGCTATCTCTGGCGAGCACATGGAGGGCTGTGCGGCCCCCCCAAAGAAATGCCACCCCACACCATGACTGACCCACCGCCAAACCGGTCATGCTGGAGGATGTTGCAGGCAGCAGAACGTTCTCCACGGCGTCTCCAGACTCTGTCACGTCTGTCACATGTGCGAAGCTGCTTTCATCTGTGAAGAGCACAGGGCTCCAGTGGCGAATTTGCCAATCTTGGTGTTCTCTGGCAAATGCCAACGTCCTGCACGGTGTTGTGCTGTAAGCACAACCCCCACCTGTGGACGTCGGGCCCTCATACCACCCTCATGGAGTCTGTTTCTGACCGTTTGAGCAGACACATGCATATTTGTGGCCTGCTGGAGGTCATTTTGCAGGGCTCTGGCAGTGCTCCTCCTGCTCCTCCTTGCACAAAGGTGGAGGTAGCGGTCCTGCTGCTGGGTTGCTGCCTTCCTACGGCCTCCTCCACGTCTCCTGATGTACTGGCCTGTTTCCTGGTAGCGCCTCCATGCTCTGAACACTACGCTGACAGACACAGCAAACCTTCTTGCCACAGCTCGCATTGATGTGCCATCCTGGATGAGCTGCACTACCTGAGCCACTGTGGGTTGTAGACTCCATCTCATACTACCACTAGAGTGAAAGCACCGCCAGCATTCAAAATTGCCTATCATTTCCACCTGTTGTCTATTCCATTTGCACAACAGCATGTGAAATTTATTGTCAATCAGTGTTGCTTCCTAAGTGGACAGTTTGATTTCACAGAAGTGTGATTGACTTGGAGTTACATTGTGTTGTTTAAGTGTTCCCTTTATTTTTTTGAGTAGTGTATATATTTTTTTTTTCATTTCACTTCACAAATTTGGACTATTTTGCATATGTTCATTTTCATGAAATCCAAATAAAAATCTAAATTACAAAATAGTAAAAATGCCAAGGGGGATGAATACTTTTGCATACTTTTGTATAACTCTGCATTGAAGCATTTATTTTTTATTATTGATTTTTTTAAACAAGATAGTATGAATTTGCTCTCTGAAAATAGTGTTGTATTTGTTATGCATTATAATAAAATCAGAATAATGCCAAAGGTTGTTGTAGAATGAATTTTAAGATCAACACTATCATTGTTATTCACTCGGACCTAAGGTGTGTGCTGAGCATTATAGTCAGCTGGACTACAGTGTTAACCCTCAGGCTTTCTGTCTCTGTCTCTGTCTCTCTGTTAAACCAGTGGAAGTGCTACAGGCCATGGATCCATTTAAGCCTCCTAGCAGCAACAGCTTCCCCATCATGTGCATGTGCAGACACACACAAACACACACACACACACACTCACCTGCTAACCGCAGGGCCATCATCCACATCCTCAGCTGCTTGGCTTGTGCATCCCCAGTTGCCATGGCAACACATGTGTGTGTTCACCAGGTGACGGAACACAACAGGTGCCTGAACAACAATCATGCTGAACAATAATGAGATTTCTCTGATGCTATCTGCCCTATCGCTTTCTGACCTTTGACTCTTGAGACATTCTCTTCACTATCTCTCCATCTCTCTGCTCTCCTCTCCTCTGTGTCTCCTAAAAGATCCTCCCTCCCTCCCTCCGCTGTAGCTCTTAACCTTATCTCCCATCATGTTTGCATGTGATTTTAGGTAATGCAGTTTCTGGGTCCTCAGCTCGCTGGACGACATGACTGCAGTACTTGTCCCGGTGCAGTCCATTTTGTTTTCTCACTGCCTCGGGGTTCTGACTGAGTTTGCTGAACCAATTAACTTATCATTAGTTACTCTTAAACCAGATTGAGAGACAGAGAGAGAGGGGGGAGAGAGAGAGAGAGTCTTTATGGCCAGGGCGAAGCAGCCCAATGGTCTGTTAGAGGTCTTTGTTCATGGGGCATTAACCCTGTGACACATTGGCCATAACCACAGCTAATTGAGTGTACTTGAGTGAATGGCAGAGTAGCTCGACCCTATTAGCAAGTTGATATGGTACCTATGTAGCATGAATGGCCAAGCAGCGACCCTATTAGCAAGTTGACACGGTCGGTTCCTATGTAGCCTACAACTCAACTGTGACCTCAGTAACCTAGGCTGCATCTGAAATGGCACCCTATTCCCTATACAGTGCACTACGTGTGACCAGTGCTCTGGTCAAAAGCTGTAGTTAGTTAAACTGCTGAACAGCTTTGTAAAACATTGCCATTGGGGATTCATGCTCTTTGGATTTCCAAAGAAACTGCTAAGAAAATCTTGGCTGGGTTTAGTGTCCATCTGATGTGTTCATAGGCATACCATACACTACTTCAACTGATCCCCTCCAACACATTAAACATCACTTAACTAGTCATATCGACCACAAACACTGTGGTCGGTCTGGGGGGGGGGGGGGGGGGGGGGGGGGTGTTTAACATTCTTGGTTCAAGTGCAGAAAAGAGGGGAAGTATGCTAGTGGAAAGAGAGAGAGCGAGAGACGGAGAGGGAGATTTCCCTCAGATTACACAGATACACAAAGAATTCGAAAACAAACCCAAATTTGATAAGCTCCCATATCTACTGGGTGAAATACCACAGTGTGTGATCACAGCAGCCAGATTTGTGACCTGTTGCCACAAGAAAAGGTCAACCAGTGAAGAACAAACACCATTGTAAACCCGTATTTATGTTGATTTATTTCCCCTTTTGAACTTTAACTATTTGCACATAATATGTCTTTATTATTTTTGAACTTCTGTGAGTGTAATGTTTACTGTTAATTTGTATTGTTTATTTCACTCTTGCTTATTATCTAGTTCACTTACTTTGGCAATGTTAACACATGTTTCCCATGCCAATAAAGCCCTTAAATTGAAATTGAATTGAGAAGGAGAGGGAGGGAGAGAGAGAGGGAGAGAGAGAGAGAGTGAGAGAGAGAGAGAGAGAGAGAGAGGGAGGGAGAGAGAGCGTGAGAGAGAGTGAGGAGAGAGAAAGAGAGTGAGCGAGAGAGAAAGAAAGGGGGAGAGGGAGGGAGAGAGACAGACAGAGAGTGAGAGAGAGAGAGGAGAGAGAAAGAGAGGGAGAGAGAGAAAGAAAGGGGGAGAGGGAGAAAGAGGGAGGGAGAGAGACAGACAGACAGAGGGAGAGAGAGTGAGAGAGAGAGAGAGAGAGAGAGAGAGGAGAGAGAAAGAGAGCGAGAGAGATAAAGATAGAGAGAGAGAGAGAAAGAAAGGGGGAGACAGAGGGAGAGAGAGTGAGAGAGAATAAGAACGAGATCACAGTATGAGAGAAGGAATAGAGAGAGCAGCAGCATGTCAGACAGACTTAGATGAGGGCTGTTAAGGGAGTAAACAGTGTTTGGGGGCAGCTGGCAGAATATCAGAGAAGTCTCCCCAGAACAGAACAGAGACTCAAATGTATTACCTTGTCCTGGTTCAGCCCAGCGGACTTCATCAGAGCAACTAAATGGCCACTTTTATTAGATGTTCCAGGAACAACAGCATTGTCTTAATGGCCTTGTTTTCTAATGGTCTAGCTTAGAAAGCGGATACACACAGACATCAATAACAGGGCCCATAGTTGAGGTTGGCCAAAAATGGCGAATTGGAGTCGGGGTGAGGGGCTGTGTATGTGTGTGTGTGTGTGTGTGTGCATGGATGCCGTTTTGGTTGGAGGTTATTTTGCTGCCCTGTTCGATCTCAATATGTGTGGCTATTTTCTTTATAGCTACTTTAAGGTATTTTAATCTTTGTCAGAATTTGCATTTTTTTGTCTGCTATTTATATCCATCTGAGTAGACCGGTTGATGTGCTGCATCTTAAAATAGATGCCTGTCAGTGTTGTAATTACAGCCCACAGGAGGTATCGTTTGACAAGGCACAAGGCAGGGGTTAGAGATCGCGCCCTGTCTGCCTCCCTGTTTTCAGACCTCGCCAGAAGGTCACTGACCCCTCTGAACCCTTACACACTCCCTTTTAACCCACTAGGGTTAAAGACACAACAACAACATGTCAACAACCACAGTGACAGTCAAAACAAGCAACTAACAATATGTTCTTATCACTTTTATTTAGAATAGTATGACGACTGATGTTTTACTCTTGTAAAAGTCTCATGTCTGTCCTCCCTTCCTTGGAGGTGACTGATTGGTCATTGTGATAAAGAGCCTCAAGCAAATTAAGCCACAGGAGACCAGAGTCCCACTCCTTCCATGTAATTGATCATTTGTCTCTCTGAGGGCCCATCTTTACGCTATGTGTGTATTTTTAAAACTGATGGATGGGTCTAGGTGTGTGTGTGTGTGTGTGTGTGTGTGCGCGAGTGCGAGTGAGTGAGTGAGCAGTTAGTGTTTGTTTCTAGCTGGCCCAGACCGTAAAGACATAAGTGTCAGGGAAGACACAGTGTCAGGGAAGCCACAGTGTCAGGGAAGCCACAGTGTCAGGGAAGCCACAGTGTCAGGGAAGCCACCGTGTCAGGGAAGCCACAGTGTCAGGGAAGCCACAGTGTCAGGGAAGCCACAGTGTCAGGGAAGCCACAGTGTCAGGGAAGCCAAAAACGTTTAAGTGTTAACCGTGACTTCATTTACATTAGTGAGTAGTGAGTAAAAGCGAGGGTTGGATCCCCACAAGCGTTGGATCCCCACGGGGTTGGATCCCCACGGGGGTTGGATCCCCACGGGATTTGGATCACCACGAGGGTTGGATCCCCACGAGGGTTGGATCCCCACGAGCGTTGGATCCCCACGAGCGTTGGATCCCCACGGGGGTTGGATCCCCACGGGGGTTGGATCCCCACGGGGGTTGGATCCCCACAAGCGTTGGATCCCGACGAGGGTTGGATCCCCAAGAGGGTTGGATCCCCACAAGCGTTGGATCCCATGGGAGTATCTGACCTGAATTCAAATGGTAAAGATCTTTAGTCTTTGGACGATTTTATTAGTTCCAGTGCCAAGCAAGTTCATTCAAGAACAGGTCAAGTAATTGAATGATTTATAAAAACAGCCAAAAGTCAGTTGAATTTTCTATGTGTTATCACTATGCTTTCTACCATCTAAAAGCACAACCAAATTCCAATGGAATAAATATTCAGACATTTTGTTTATTTGTACAACAGATTGTGTTATCACTGTACTTCATCTAATAGCAGAACCAAATGACCTGGATTGCAGTTGAGAACACATTATAAGTACATGGTGCACGTGATCAATGCTGTTCGACATTCTGCACAGATGATTACAGCAATTGTGAAGATCTCCACAGACCTGCGTCGACCTATGCATGCTATAGTATCTTGAACATCCACGCTTTCTATGATTACATAAGAAGACATTTATAGTTACAGTGACCTCAAAATGTGGCCATGATTTAGTTACTAATTGTAAGGTTGAATGTTACATTAGGCCATTTACTGTACACATAACATGCACACACATTTATACTGACTCTACACACACACACACACACACACACACACACACACACACACACACACACACACACACACACACACACACACACACACACACACACACACACACACACACACACACAATTATCAGTTATGATGCTGCTACTCTATTAATCATATATCCTGATGCCTAGTCACCTTACCCCTACACATATCTACCTCTATCACTCCAGTATCCCTGCACATTGTAAATATGGTATTGGAACTGACCCTGGATATAGTTTCATACCTTCTCTCGTTCTTATTTCGTATTTTGATTTCTCGTGTGTTTTTGTCCTCATGTTATTTTTGCGCTACACTGCTATTGATTAGTGCTTTGTTGGATTTGGAGCAAGAAAAGCATTTCACTGTACTTGGCATTACATCTTGAAACTTGAAACTTAGTTAATACACCAATAAGACAGTTCCAAACCCCTCTGCCAATAACAGCTAGTCCCAACTCCCAGACAGTCCTACCACAATTATCGCTTGAGAAATTGTTATTTGCTAAGAAGCTATTTTGATTTTTTCTTGACCATTTCAAAAAACTATTACAGTGAGGTACTTAATCGTGACCCAGAAATGATTTGATATTGAGATGAAAATGGCTACGTTGTACCTTTAACTTTTGGTTGGGATGGAGACGTGAATGCAACATATCAATTATTACTTTGTAGACAAACTGAAGTGAAAGCCAGACTAAATGAGTGGCAGAAGGAACTACCCAAGCAGGAGATACATCTCCTTCAAATGTTGACACAATTCAATATCACAAAATATAACTACATTTCAAATCGACCAGAGCTTTACTTTGCTTTTATCAACCACACTTCATTTGCTCTGTTAAACCTACCCTTTGGAATGGGAAGTGGCGATCTCTCAACGATCATTCTCACAATAGCAAAACCCTGGATGGGAGACCAAATGGTAGCTGTATATAGATACATTGTCCAGTAGGAGGTGCTACGTTGAAGAGCTTACGTTGTTTTAAAGGTTCTGATTCAACATATTTTCTACAATGTTTGTATATGTTGACATTTGGTTACCATGATGACATAATCCTGTGGTTGAAATTTCACCCTCAAAACAATAGTTTACGTTGATTTTATTAATTTTTTATCCAAACTGTTTTCCATATTGATTCCACATCACAATATGTTAACAAATTACTTTGAAACCATGTTGATTCAACCAGTTTGTGCCCTGTGGGTATTTCAACCTGCAGGGAGAATTCAGAAAATAAATAAGATGGAAGAAAGATAGTAGTGAAAACACAATTTAAACAAACGCCAACAACCAAACAAACCATGCATTCCCTTTCTGAGGCAAAGAGCCAGACGTCTATCACTGTCACAACTTCCAGTTGTAATATCATTGAACGATCTGCGAACATATGTTACCCAGCATGCCCCATGTCGGGGCTGACCTCTGACCCCTGGAGGCCTTGAAGAAGATAGCGGAGGTCACGGGAGCTGGAACTGCTGAGAGGTGGGGGGGAAACAGGTGAAAGGGGTCTAACCTGTCATCACATCACAGTCCATTCCTTAAGCACACACGCGCACGCACACACACACACACACACACACACACACACACACACACACACACACACACACACACACACACACACACACACACACACACACTATATGGGACAGAGGGCCAGGACTGCATCCAGGCTCAGTGGTTCTGAGTGGGAGAGAGAGGAGAGGAGACTAGAGTTAACATGGATCAGACTGACAACCATGTTGTGGTTACCCATGTTTCCCATGTCATAGATTCCATCTGGCTGTGCAGGAAAGGTAGCTATTCTACTTTTTATTTTACTACGGTAATTATGATGATTTAGTGCCCAACAACAATCCATAGTATAGAATGAGGGGGATTGTAGTATTATTTGACCCTGCTGGTCATCTATGAACATTTGAAAATCTTGGCCATGTTCTGTTATAATATCCATCTGGCACAGCCAGAAGAGGACTGGCCATCCCTCATAGCCTGGTTCCTCTCTAGGTTTCTTCCTTGCTTCTGGCCTTTCTAGGGAGTTTTTTTCCTAGCCACCGTGCTTCTACACCTGTATTGCTTGCTGTTTGGGGTTTTATGCTGGGTTTTAGCACTTTGTGACATCAGCTGATGTAAGAAGGGCTTTATAAATACATTTGATTGATTGGTTCTGTAGTTAAAGGATTTGCATCCTTTCCTCTGTGGATTGAGAGAAGAGACTACGCAACAGTTTAATCCCGTTAAGTTATAAATCCTTGGCATTGTTTCATCCGTTTCCCTTCATCAAGTCAGTTGACCTTATAAATGTATGTTCTGTTCACAATGAGTCCAGTTAAAACGAGGCCAAGTGGATTTAACACCAACATTAGCGCTCAGCTACCAGGATGTTTTCATTAAACTAACTCCCTGTCCTGCTTCAGGATATCTTCAGGGATATTCAGCTGGATTCCTAAACAAGAAGTCAAAGATATAAATGGCTGTTATAAAGTCAAACAAGGCCAATATGGCTGGCACAAGCCTCTTATTAGAACCCCATAGATTGGACCATTCTTCTTTGTCTTCTTCTTCGTCTTCTTCACACTTCAAGAAACATCACTTCATCACTCCCCAGATTAGCAACATAGCTAGCGTTCCTCCAGGCGGTTTATTGAGGCATGTGATGCTGAGGCAAATGTATTATAGCCGAGGATTGGGAGTAAATTAGTTCCTACTGGAGGTCAGACTGACCATTATAGATAAGGCATCTGGATCCAGAGGTTGTTCACCCAGGGAGGGGTAGGGAGGGAACCAGCTTGCCCACTGTCGTAGCCCCCTGCCCTCCTTTGATGTTGCAGTGATTTAAGGTTTTGTGAGGGGGTCCTGGGTCCTGCAACATAACTTCATTGATCTCTGAGCGTATCCACAGACTTATAGCGTTATAGATATCTCCAGACCACACTTTGTTGTACATAGGCAGGCAATTGACCCTGTTTTTATCTTAACCACCCCATAACCCCAGCCCCATCCCCATCCCAAGCCCCAGCTCTATGACCCAAGCCCAGCCAACGAAACAAATGGTGGATCCCCCTGACCCAGACATCTGGCCTGGCTAAAACCTGGCTGCTCCTCTAGCCCTTTGCCCCAGCCCCTGAGCCTCCAGGAGTGAAATAGTGGGTGAGAAAAAAAGAATAGCCTTCTTTCATGTCCCGTAAGGGAATGTTACAAACTTTAGCTGGGTACCCCCCCCCCCCCCCCCCAGCCCCCATTCACCCAAACAAGGATGCCATAGTGAGTCAGCTTTAATATAGTGGTGCACTTAGATGTTTTCATAACCCCAGGAATACCCCGACCGGCGCATGAGGACAAGTGTGTGTGTGTGTGTGTGTGTGTGTGTGTGTGTGTGTGTGTGTGTGTGTGTGTGTGTGTGTGTGTGTGTGTGTGTGTGTGTGTGTGTGTGTGTGTGTGTGTGTGTGTGTGTGTGTGTGTGTACAACTCCCGTCTTATCGACCTCCAGCCGGAGGTGTCCGGTTGCTCGTTATGTGGATCCAATCTGGATGGCTCACACTAGCAATCTGTTTGATCACAGCAGTGAAAAGTATGATAATCACTGGAGGTTGTGTAGAACGTCTGGTACAGAAAGAGCTGGTTGAGAAAATATAAAGCACAAAACTACACACACACACACACACACACACACACACACACACACACACACTGCCTGCCCCACTATATTTGTTCAGATGTGTAAAGTTATTCTTCTATATGAGGAAAGATAATACGGACCTGTTTAAGTTTATAAATTCTCCAGTAGGATAATTATTGCTCCTGAATGGCTCATCAGTTTCTGTCAGATCAGTGCAACAGAAGGAAACTGTAATCTACTATAAGAATATTTTTTGACATGTTGAAAATTACAGCCATTAGAATTTCCCACTTCCAAAACTGGCACAGTTCACTAAAAAGCACTCAATTGATATTATCAGTAGTACATTTCTTTTCCAGATGAAACGTCTCTCAAATAATCTCAGAAAAGTGTTTGTTTATGTTATTTGTTGAATACAGAGAGCCTCCAGCTGTCAAAACCACTTGTCTAGCTAGACGAGTTGCTCTTGAACATTAAAAACAATTTAACTCACTACAGGTCAAGGAGGCCCTCCCATCGTGTTGTGACTCCGTCCATTAAGCTTTCAAGCCTTCACAACACGGCATTACCGTTATGCAATTATATCTTCATACAATAATTGAATTATAAACTCAGTTTGTGATGCAAAGTCCTCCTAATTCCCCTTGAGCTCGGAATACCCTCCCCCTGTAATGACAACACCAGCGGTGGTGGTTTGTCACGGACAAATTGAAACGGGTGGCTATTTCATCAAATTGGTTATAATTGTGGGAAAACATAAACTGGCCATGACCGGATGATCACCGAGAAAAAGGGTGTGTGTGCGTGTGTGAGAGTGTGTGTCACAGGAGGCTGGTGGCACCTTAATTGGGGAGAAGGGGCTCGTGGTAATGGCTGGAGCGGAATAGTTGGAATGGTATCAAATAAAATAAACATGGTTTCTATGTGCTCTATGCCATTCCATTTGCTTCCAGCCATTATTGTGAGCCGTCCTCCCCTCAGCAGCCTCCACTGGTGTGTGTGTGTGTGTGTGTGTGTGTGTGTGTGTGTGTGTGTGTGTGTGTGTGTGTGTGTGTGTGTGTGTGTGTGTGTGTGTGTGTGTTTGTGTATCGTGTGTGCATGCTTGTGTGTGTGCTTGCGTGCTCAAGTGTGTGTGGAAACATTTGCAGGCCGATGGAATTTGATGTGGAAACAAGATGGTGCCCTTCCTGTTGTTTTCTTTCTATGAGCAGAGAGAGACGTTGAGGAGGGCTGATGATGCTAACGCTGACAGCGCCGTCACTACTACTGTCTATTAGCAGTGTTTTGGTAACTCTAGTAGTCGGACAGCGTTACGTTGTTCAGGATGCCGGTGTGAGTGTATTTGTTTGCAATATGACAGTCCAACCAGAGTGTTTTTTCACTTCCTACTCTCTTGCACATTCTTATGGAGCAAAAGGTTCTTTCTGAAGGCATTGGTGAAGCAACAATTGTGCATCAAACGTGACTCTCTTTCATATTCGTATTCTCTCTCTCTCTCTTTCTAGCAGTGGTGATATTTGACTCTGCAGAGGCAATCCCTCATCTTACATGGGCTCCAGCTATACCATAAGGGGTATTAGCCTTTAAGTGTGAAGGCAATCTGGCGTCTCATAGAGATTTGGTTGGACTTAGCAGGGCCACTTTCGGGCAAGCATCCAGGGGAGTCACCGTGACTGCTATTGAAACCAGGGGAGTCACCGTGACTGCTATTGAAACCAGGGGAGTCACCGTGACTGCTATTGAAACCAGGGGAGTCACCCTGACTGCTATTGAAACCAGGGGAGTCACCGTGACTGCTATTGAAACCAGGGGAGTCACCGTGACTGCTATTGAAACCAGGGGAGTCACCGTGACTGTTATTGAAACCAGGGGAGTCACCGTGACTGCTATTGAAACCAGGGGCGCGTTTAGTGAACGCTGTTGAATGTTTGAGATAGATATGTCATGAACAGCTATGTCACAGAGGCACGTTTGTTCTGTCTACCATACTTGTATTGAACCATTCTATACCATTAGCCTATTGAACATGCCAGGTTGGTTATTGTACTGTGTTTAACTGCAATTTCAGATAGCACACTTAGGATATAACTAATACTATAGGACATGATTTAGGCTACCAGTGCTTAGTGAACTAGCGTAGGTCAATCTCTTGTTTCCTCCCCATATATTTAATTGAAAAGAAGCACTTTTGTATCAGTTCTACTTGTAGGACTGCAGTTAGGAAACTACAATGGCTGCATAAAGATGTCCTCCCTCCTTCTGCCGTCTATCCAGATCTAAGAGCAAGATCAAAGCAACGCCTGTTTTTAACCATTTCAAAATGGATTCTTTGATTTATCTGCCAAGCAGGAAAACTGTCAGTTTTTGCAATTTCCCCCCACAAAGATGATCTTATGAGCTGGGAATGATAGACTGTACTCCGAAGGGCATTTGGGAACAAGCCGTTGCTTCTGTTTCAAACAATGGACCAGTGTATTCAAATCCAGCTTATTGGCACTGATTGCTTTTACTCCACGTATTATCACTAGAGGTTTTCCTCTGTAGCAGATGTACTGTGAAATCCATGGATTAGATCTTTGGTTACTTTAGTAGCCAACTGGATTAACAACTCAGGAAATAACAGATTCCCTAGATTCCCATATCAAAAAGAAAATGGCAACCCTCTTTCTTCAGTTTATTCATTACGTAATCATACTAGAGTTTAGGCTATACCAAGCGATCCATAAAAGGTCGTTTTGCTCCAATCTCTGATATAATACAACGTTTGATACAATATCGTGGTTCATTTCCAGACAATACTCATATCATTGTTTACTCTTCGTACATTCCCCCTAGCCAGGACTGCAGTGAGTGAGTGGTCAGTCATTAAATAATAGGGGCCTGTAGGCCTGCCTGGTTGGTCGAGCCCAGCTCTAACCCCAGCCAGAGAGAGATGGAAAGGATTCGGTCCAGATTGCAGATTAACCATGAGGGGGTAATTAGGCCCTAAAGAGAGGAGCTAAATTAACCTCCAAACCAAGACTCCTGTTGTTTTTAGTCTTTCTGGAAAATGTGGATTTTCTGATGATAGCCATTTAAAGGTGTCAGTGCAGAGCCGGGGTTGAATTAGAGAGGGGAGGCCACTACACACACGCACACGCACACACACACACACACACACACACACACACACACACACACACACACACACACACACACACACACACACACACACACACAGTGAATTAAGGGGAGCCACTACACAGTCTAAACAAGCAATCTTCTCCATTATCAACAGTCTGACAGCCTAATAGGGCCAGGACAACTAACCGGTTACATGACCAGGAAGCCTGACGCCCTCGCCACGGTGACAAAAGACCGACGGCTATCATTGAGGGTGGGTAGGAGGTTTGCGGAGCGTGGTGTGGTGTGTTCGCCGCCCTGGCGCCACCTCTTAAATTCCTCAAAAACGTTACCATGGAGATACCAATACATGTAGTATGGGTCCAATTTGATATCCATTGATTTCATCACAAGGTTTCTGAGGTATGATACCTTGATGAAATACATAGCGAAGCTAAATATCCATTCTTAGGAATAAATATATACTACACACCACATGAATGTCACATGTTTTCTTCTTGTTGCATTATCAAAAGTTGTAGGCAAATTGTTTCCGATATTATCAAGAGATAAATGTTCAGCCTCCGTACAAAAAGGTTTCACTTCTGGGGCCATGACAACTAAAGCAAAGAACTACCATGAAGGTTCAAGAGGTTATAAAGGTAAATGATTTCATCTGCTGTGACCAGAGACCAGGGTATGGCAGCAGACGTGTAGACCAACCAATGGCGTCGTGATGAGTCCGGTCGGTCCATTTTCTCCCTCGGAGAGGTGGAAATGGCTAGTTAGAGTGCTTAATCTCCAGAGACGCCTCAACACTCCCCTCCCCTGCTTTTAAGTAGAACCTTCTGCCCTGCAGTCAGCCCTCGGAGCTTACATAGCCCTGGAAAGCGTGTACACACACACACACACACACACACACACACACACACACACACACACCGCCCTGGAAAGCGGGCAGCACCAGGGGCAGGCATAGGCAGCTGGAGTTTGTCAAGCATGGCCAGGGACATTCTTGTTAGTGTAGCGTAACCTTTTCTCCACTCACACAGATAACACTGGCACCTAGCTGGCCCTCTAATCTCCTACCACTGCCAGTAGGTTGGGAGTTGGGAGCTGGGACTGGGAGCTCCATAACACCAGGGGCAAGAGGGGGTTAACTTATTCCACCAGCCCAGCAGTGGGCCACCGTGGTTGGGGTAGCAGGGGGTGGCAGAGGATGGCCTGGGGAGGGAGGGGGGCTGGAAGCCTGACGGACCCACGGTTCTTGTGACCTCACTAAGGATGGAAAGTGTCTGGCTGCTGGGATAGGGAGATTATTTATTGCTTATCTTGTGAGATCCTTAGCGTGGCTCTTTGGTGGAAGAACAACATCGGTCACTGTTCCTAGCCAGTTGACTTGACTCTTGTATCTCTGCTGTAGCCCTATGATTCATGGCTGTAGTGTGTTTCATAATGGGGACAGTGTTTGACCTCATTCTTTTTTGGGGTATCTTATCGCAAAAACAACTTGTTATAGAAAAAGTTATACATTCTGATGTAATTCTTAAATTGAATTTCCTTTATTGTATTTAAAATATAGTTTGATTGACTTTATTTGTGCATTGGCTACTTATGGCATATGAATGTGTGTCTGTTTAAAGAAATTAATCTACATTTTCTGTACCTGAGTTTGTAAATACTAAAGGTAATAAAGTCAACGCTGAAAAGACTTCATTCCTGTCACAATCCCAGGAATATTCCTCCACCCTACTCTGGGTTCAAGGGCCTTACTGCCGTAAGGGGGGGGGGGGGGGGGGTGGTAGTTTGGTGGGGGAGGGGGGTGGGCTGTAGGAGACCCTACATGTGTAGTCCAGATGCCCAGTGTAGTGGAGATGGGCGTGAGGCGGTCTAGCGGTGGCTGACAATGTCTGCGTCTCTATTCCCTACATAGTGCACTACTTTTGATCAGAGCCCTATTGGCCTGAGTAAATTATATTGGGATTAGGGTACCATTTGGGACCGGGACAATAATACAGGGGACAGCGGGTATCAACCAGAGAGAGAGAGGCCGACTACACCTCATCACCCCGCGCTGCCGGCTAATTGATTTCACAATTATACCCCCCTCCCCTCCTCCACCCCCCTCCCAGACGGTATTTCTGAATAGTATTCTTGAAAGGTGGCCATAAAAAATATCCGGGGATACAGGGTGTGCCAGGCTTTCATCCAACAAAATCTCCTCTCTCTCTTTCTCTTTTGTTTGTTCTCTCGCTCTCGTTTGTTCATTCTCTTTCTCTCTTGTTCGTTTGCTCTCTCTTTCTCGTTTGTTCATTCTCTTTCTCTCTTGTTCGTTTGCTCTCTCTTTCTCGTTTGTTCATTCTCTTTCTCTCTTGTTCGTTTGCTCTCTCTTTCTCGTTTGTTCATTCTCTTTCTCTCTTGTTCGTTTGCTCTCTCTTTCTCGTTTGTTCATTCTCTCTCTCTCGTTTTGTTTTATGCATTCAAAGCTGTCACACCTGAATTTTTGGCATGCGTAATACCCCCTCACCCACCACCCGCAAACCCCATTTCATCCACCTTTCCTCGCCAACCCACACCATTGTAAAAAAAAAGAAAAAACTCAAAATGGGAACCATATTGTTACTTCCCTCAGTCCCTTCCCTCAATCCCTTTTCTCAGTCCATTTTCTCAGTCCCTTCCCTCAGTCCCCTTTCTCAGTCCCTTCCCTCAGTCCCTTTTCTCAGTCCACATAAGGATTCCAACCTTAACCGTAACTGAACACGGATCGAAGAATTCCGACATTCTGCATCATGATAATTAAATGAGGTGTGTTCACGTGGGTCCCGACCGGGGAGGATAAATCACGGGTTGTGCCGGGCGCCGTGACACGTCCGATCACTCTGCGCCCCCTCCGCCTCTCAGGGCCCCAGAGTGGAAATCAAAGCCAGGGGGAAAGAGATGGAGATGACCAGAGAGTCTGGCTGTCTCTGACTACTCAATCGCCTCTCCTCTCCTCCACCTTTTGAACCCTAAGGCAGAGTGCAGACTAGAGCCCCTCTAACTGCCGGGAGTCTGGGGGCCTGGCTGGCTGACTTCTGTGTGAGCGAGGACTTACTGACTGAGAAGGAGGAGAGATAAAAAGTAATCCGCCATGAATATGAATGGGTTTGGATGGAATTAAGTTAGTCTCAGGATAGAAATAGAATCACAGTGGTCTACATGTTTTTCAACTGTTCTAGTGATGAAATTTCTATGGTTCTCAGTGTGTTTGTGATGACTAGTGGGTTGAATGTGGAGGCAATGGTCTGCTCCAGCGTGACTGCCTATCTATCTCTGAGAAGACAGGAAGTATTTATCAGTACTGTGTGGAAACAAGACAAACAAACCCAAAAGGACTGATGATGGGACACAAGCCTTTCCATTGATGTTCTGCATGAGAGCAGACAGGCTTATAATGCTGATTAGGAGTCGTTCTTTTATCTTCACATTTTGTGTCGTCTGACATTTTAGTGTCTGCTTTTTGATATAGAGATACAGAACAGCACGGTCTGAAACGGATAAGTAAAATCGAAGGAAAAATATGAATTTGTTAAATACAGTTGAAGTCAGAAGTTTACATACACGTAGGTTGGAGTCATTAAAAATTGTTTTTCAACCACTCTACAAATGTCTTGTTAACAAACTATAGTTTTGGCAAGTCGGTTAGGACATCTACTTTGTGCATGACACAAGTCATTTTTCCAACAATTCTTTACAGACAGATCATTTCACTTATAATTCACTGTATCACAATTCCAGTGGGTCAGAAGTTTACATACACTAAGTTGACTGTGCTTTTAAATAGCTTGGAAAATTCCAGAAAATTATGTCATGGCTTTAGAAGCTTCTGATAGGCTAATTAATTTACATCATTTGAGTCAATTGGAGGTGTACCTGTGGATGTATTTCAAGGCCTACCTTCAAACTCAGTGCCTCTTTGCTTGACATCATGGGAAAATAAAAACAATCCGCCTAGACCTACAGAAGTCTGGTTCCTCCTTGGGAGCAATTTACAAACACCTGAAGGTACCACATTCATCTGTACAAACAATAGTACGCAAGTATAAACACCATGGGACCACGCAGCCGTCCTACCGCTCAGGAAGGAGACGCGTTCTGTCTCCTAGAGATGAACGTACTTTGGTGCAAAAAGTGAAAATCAATCCCAGAATAACAGCAAAGGACCTTGTGAAGATGCTGGAGGAAACAGGTACAAAAGTATCTATATCCACAGTAAAAGGCTGCTCAGCAAGGAAGAAGCCACTGCTCCAAAACCGCCATAAAAAAAGCCAGACCACGGTTTGCAACTGCACATGGGGACAAAGATACTTTTTGGAGAAATACTTTTTGGAGAAATGTCCTCTGGTCTGATGAAACAGAAATAGAACTGTTTGGCCATAATGATCATCGTTATGTTTGGAGGTTAAAGGGGAGGCTTGCAAGCCAAAGAACACCATCCCAACCGTGAAGCACGGGGGTGGCAGCATCATGTTGTGGGGGTGCTTTGCTGCAGGAGGGACTGGTGCACTTCACAAAATAGATGGCATCATGAGGTAAGAAAATTATGTGGATATATTGAAGCAACATCTCAAGACATCAGTAAGGAAGTTAAAGCTTGGTTGCAAATGGTCTTCCAAATAGACAAGCATACTTCCAAAGTTGTGGCAAAATGGCTTAAGGACAACAACGTCAAGATATTGGAGTGGCCATCACAAGCCCTGACCTCAATCCTATAGAAAATGTGTGGGCAGAACTGAAAAGGCGTGTGAGAGCAAGGAGGCCTACAAACCTGACTCAGTTACACCAGCTCTGTCAGGAGGAATGGGCCAAAATTCACCCAACTTATTGTGGGAAGCTTGTGGAAGGCTACCCAAAACGTTTGACCCAAGTTAAACAATTTAATGACAATGCTACCAAATACTAATTGAGTGTATGTAAACTTCTGACCCACTGGGAATGTGATGAAAGAAATAAAAGCTGAAATAAATCATTCTCTCTACTATTATTCTGACATTACACATTCTTAAAATAAAGTGGTGATCCTAACTGACCTAAGACATGGAATTTTTACTAGGATTAAATGTCAAGGAATTGTGAGAAACTGAGTTTAAATGTATTTGGCTAAGGTGTATGTAAATGTCCGACTTCAACTGTAGCTTTGAGCTAAAAGTTCAAATATGGAGCTTGCTTACCACCAGCTGTGGTGTTGAATGCAGCAACAGAGCACTTGCCATTGCAGCGGTAGGAACTATCTATCATGATTAGCTAGTGACACATTTTTCTCGCTCCCCGTGGCTAATGCAGGGAAAATGGGCAGGGGCACCTGGCAGAGATGAGGCACCCCCCCACACACACACACACACTCACACACACACAAATACACACAGATGAGCGCCATTTGACTTTGGCACACTAGATTGGCACAATGCCCCTCTCCATATTAGCCTGGTCCATGTGTAAATATTTCCCCTGGTTACACAGCCTGTTGATCTTTCCGATCTTTCCATATTTATATTGTATTCAAAACATTTATTATCGGGTCAGGTGCAAATTGTGAATGGAAAGCAACGCGATGTGGAATAAAAGTGTTGCACCATTCCATCATCCATTCCATATCGGCCTGATTTATCCACATTCTGTGAATCTAAAAATAAACAGTGACAATATTAATCTTTCCACAGTGTGCAGGAGTGACTGAATCATTTTAATCGAAGACGTGTGCCCTGGCGCTGTGCGTTTCCTGTTTTGTGTGTGTGTCCGTGTGTGTGCGTGACAGGGACGTACACAGTCCAGGCCAGCCCTATGCAGCCACTACCAATAACACGGAGCTCTCTGACGCTCTGGGAGAAACCTCATCAAACAACTCCATCGTAAAAAGACGAGATGAAGAACATTTTAAAAAAGAAAATAAGAAAAAAAACGGAGAATTAGATGAATTAACTGTCAGAGCAGAATCACTGTGCTGTACAAAACAGAGGAAGTATAACCCGTGTACAGCCAAATGAGTGGGAGACTCATTCATCTGCCGCGGTCAACTCTCCTTTTGATTTACGGCCTGTTCGCCTTGATTAAAAGTCATTTAAGAGATTGATTGCAATAGAGCTATTTATTAAATCAATGAAATAATAGCGGTTGCGAGATAGCGTCATAGAGCTCATCACTATAAACCACATTCTTTAACCCTTTAGTTGCATAATGGGCTATGTGCACAACGATTCTGAAGCTATTATAACTCATTGCAGAGAAGTCTGTTGGTGGCTGTTGCCGGTAGTGACCCTGTTGCTAAGGCAATCATCACCTTAAAACCACAAAATGACCTATGACCTTTCTGCTCCCTTCCCTACACAGAGCAGAGGCCTGCACTCGGATACCCCACACCACCGACTTTAATGGAGGCTTCTCTTTCTATCAGTAAAATGATACATGCCAGAAAAATATTTTCTTAGTGATATATTAGCCAATCAAAATAGTTCGACAGCCGATATGAAAGTAAGATATGACAGGCCAAATGTGTCAGAGTGTGCGCCATATATTTGGACGCTGTAATGCCTTGATACAACTGTTTTTATTTTGAGTAGTGGTTCTGTAAAAAGACATGCAATATACCACCGGGTGATCGAATATATTTATCATGTACCAGTGACTCATTCCCAGTCAAAGTCACGTCGTCCAACGTCAGCTAAATAAATCACAGCGTTAACTACGACAGTGGATCTGTTTCATGTTAGCATGTAAATCAACGATCTACCCGACGTTACAATCCGGATATAACCACGTTATCAAACCCTTCTCTCCATATCCACGTCGACTTCCAAGAACAACCATGCACACGAACACACACGCACGCACGCACGCACACACACACACACACACACACACACACACACACACACACACACACACGTGCATTAGGCATCAATTACACATCGCCCAAATCCAGTTAACCCTATGGTAATAAACCCAAACCCTTGCCCAGGGGCGAGTCAGGTCCCAGAACCACATAGGGGACAGGGTTAAGTGAATTAAAGCAGGGCCAGCAAGGTATCTGGTGAGTGTCAGAGGGCCAGGGGGCCGTCTGGTCCGGCAGCGCTGATTTCACTACACAGTGATTTGGCCCCCCTCTAGTGTTGTTGATAGTGATGGTGATAGCCCACCTTCACTGATATCCTGTCCCGTTCCTGTGTTCCCCCGCCGTTGGCTGGTTGGGGTCAGTTCCATATCAATTCAGTCAGTTCAGGGAATATACTGAACTTCTGATTCTAATTTCAATTTTCCTCAATGTGTCTCTATTAGAAAAATGAATTTGAATTAAAAAGGAACTGACCCCAACACTGCTGGACACAGACGATAGACGGACATACGGACAATGGTCAAATGAGGGTCTGTGTGTTTGTGTGTTTTTGGCCGGGGTGGAAATGGAAATGGGGTTTGAGAGCCGACTGCACCGAGCAGCACTCTGATTCAATTAGCAGTACACAGCAATCAGTCGTTGGCTCTTTTCTGATTTATAGTTTCCTGTTTCCCCCTTCTCTCTCTCTCTCTCTCGCTCTCTCTCTCTCTCTCTCTCTCTCTCTCTCTCTCTCTCTCTCTCTCTCTCTCTCTCTCTCTCTCTCTCTCTCTCTCTCTGCCGTCTCTTTCTGTCCTTCACTCTCTCTCTGTGCCCTCCCTCTCTTTCTGTGCCCTTTCTGCCTCTCTATCTTTCTCTGCCCTGCCCACTGCCCTCTCTGATACTGTGTAAAGAGGTTTCAGAGTCCAACTGACCAAAACAGTCCTAACCCTCCTTATCGGTCAGCAGCCCAGGGCATCTAGGCTGCTAACCGGCAGGTCATTACTAACTGTATTTATTTAAACATGAGAAACACTTCCTTCAGGGCAATTAGGGAAATCCTCAATGGCTCGTTGAAGAGGACTAAGGCTTTGGAAGTCTTTGCAGGAAAAAGAAAAGGGGATATTTTGCATTTGAAGATGATGAGGGTATATGATACCGCACACTCTGGGCGGACAAGAAAATCATTTATAACCGAGCAGGCGGGAGACGGGGCAGCATAATGGGGGCCTTTGAGCGGCGGCAGTGCCACCCGCAGTCACAGAGGGTTGCCGTGGCCGCCGACATGAAAGCTGGCACGCGGGTAACCTCTGGGTTGCAGAGAGATGCTTCCTCTAATGGCTAATGACTGGTGTATGACCCATATAGAAAAACACAAAGGGGATTCAGAAATAAGTACGGCTATACATGGTGTCGTTTCAATTTCTCTACTGTAGGGACATTAACGCACACACACACACACACACACACACACACACACACGCACACACAAACACGCACACACACGCGCGCACACACACGCGCGCACACACTGTAATGGTTCACCAGTCGAATGAAACCTAGAAAGGAGACACAAAAACGACGAGACGGCAAACAAATTTGGAGTTATCAGTGTGTTTCTGTGGGAGTCTGTATTCGATGGAGTGTGCGTGTGTTGTTTTTGTGGGAGTCTGCGCTCGTTGGAGTGTGTATATGTGTTGTTTTTGAGGTAGTGTGCGAGTCCACCAAACTACCCACGACCAGGATATCCAGCAAGCATCCTCTTGCAGTGTTCTGGCAAACCTCACTTTACCCTAAGCGCTTTACATGAGCCCTTTAAAACAGCTGATGGTAAATTACTTTGTTGTGCTTTCATTAACAGTACATGGGGATATTCAGAATGTAATATCACTGTGGCAACTAGATTATTTGCAACATAATATATATATATAATTTTTCATTCCCTGCTTTAGATATATACAGATGATTTAGCAGAAACGTGTTTCATTTCCATAACCTTTCCAGAAAAAGAAATGGAATGCAGTAGAAATGATTTAATCGTAAGTAATGCATACGCAATAAACCGTGTGATACTTTCATATGCATTTAACTGGATATTATCTAGCTGATTATCTTGTGCTTTAGTGAAATCTGAGTCTAACCCTTCTCAAGTTACCTTTGAAAAAGCTCTTTGTGCATTTGCAGCAACATTTACAGTATGTTCGTTACATGAATCCAATTATGAAACGACAAGGGGCCTGTTAGGAAACAGTCATTTCAGAAGTCCCTATCTGGAACAGGAACAAGTGCCGGCCAGTCGGTGGTCCAGCTGTGACCCCCTGGGGGCCAGGTCATCCTGACAGTCTTGTTAATGTCCCCCCATCAGGCTGGTCAGGCGTCTAGCAGCTGGTCTATATAGCCACTGGCCCCTACCCGGACTAGTCCACTAAAGCATCTGATTTAAGGCCGTTTGTGACATCAAGGCTACTGCAGTTACCATTCAGGCTCCTAATCATGTTAGCCCCCCTCAACGACCAGACGCCCCTCCATCCTCCTTTCTCTCTGATGACTAATCAAAGGCCAAGGGGGTGACTGGGACTGCGGTCTGCGCATGGTTGGCCTGGTCCACGTACTGTCGACTCAGGGATGACCGACCAACCGTCTGGTGTGATCACAGTGATCAGATAAGGGAGCAGAGCTTCTGATAGCAGCAGGCTCAACGAGCCACAACCTCACAGAACCCAGCCAGCCCAACAGTCACTAAATAGGGCCTGGGTTCAATCAATCAGCCACAAGTGGTGGCTCTTAGTTTTCTGTTATCTTGATATTATCTAGAAATCTCCCCTGTGCGTAATGGTGAAACGATTGGACACTTCACTAATGCTGTAAAATGACTGAGTGAAAGCGAAACCCCGAGTATATCTTGAGAACAAAACTCAGAGGACTTTTATTGTGTTCTAAAACACCTGTAAATAATCTAGCCTTTTGTAGGCTAATCCTGTAAATACAGTTTGTAGCCTTGTATAACCATCCTGGTAAACGATGTGCATAATTATGATGAAATGTAACCTTGGGAGATATGCTCCATAATTATCACATTTACACATGTGTAACAGACTCATGTCCCAATAATAACACCCGAGTATAATAAGGCAATTTATGCTGAGCATTTCAAAATGTTATAGAAGACACAACCGACTGTAGCCTTCACATCCTGTATGTATAAAAACCCCTGACAGTAAATGTATTGGGTTATTAAGGAGTTATCCCATGACGCGTAAAATTACAACACAATCAACAGAATGGATCTGTGTACACCCGAACCATGGCAACGCAGTCATATTATAAACCTCTGAGAGCATAATAAATAAATCAAATGACAAAAATACACCTCACTCTGAGAGAGACAGGGTCGGAGAAGGTAAAAGGCCTTCCCTCCCATCTCCCCATGGGGAAATCCACCACTGCAGATTTGAGCGTCACACACACACACACACACACACACACACACTGACCTTTGATATTATTATAATAATAATCATTGAATTCCGTCGTAGATCACTTTAAACATCAACGTTAGGATAATATGGGAGTAATGGGGGATCGGACAACACTTTGATATTTAAATATATGAAAAGAATCTCAGGTGAGATGTCTGTTCCCCTGTAAGCTGCTCTGTTCTAGGTTGAATTAAAAGCCTGTCAGACAGACATGGCTGCTTCCTCTCCTTTGGTAGAGAGGATGTCCTACATACAAATAAAATGACTAGAATGGATATTCTCATTCAAATCAAACTGTATTTGCCACACGTGCCGAATACAACAAGTGTAGACCTTACTGTGAAATGCAAGTCAATATTCCTGTGATGAGGGCCTTTTCTCCTGTTCTAGTAGTTCTATTTCTATAGTGGGCTCAGCTTCGAGCCCCCTGCCTGCCTAGTCTGCCTGCCTGTCTGTCTGACTGTCTGTCTCCCTGTCGGTTGGTCTGTCGACCTGTCTGTCTGCATGTCTGCCTTGCTGCCTATAGCAGGGGTCTCCAACAGGTCTATCGCTAGATACCAGTAGCTCGTAGCCCACCTATGAGTAGCTCGCCAAACAATTTCCGAAAGTATGTGCAATTTTTCACGTGTTCCATCGCAAACTGTCATAAACAAATTTCACAGGTATCAGACACAAGCTCCCAGCTACAATCTAATGAACGCAACCTTGATATTATCCCACCCCTGGTTGGCCCCCATTGGCTTAAAAAAGCCAAACCTAACACGATATCTGCCAATTAATTTCCAGCAATATTGTCTGTCTGTGTGGTGCAGGCATTTGTCTATTACTCCATGCGTAGCCAGTTGATGTGATAGCCATATTGTAGGTTGACAGAAATACTTCTCAATGAAATGTTAACTGCAAAGTAGGATTACCTGGCAGAAGTATACCTTGAGTGAGTATATCATTTGTATCTATTACTTGTTATTAGCTAACTTTGCCAAGAAATGAGGAGCAGCAGTACAGAACCATCGCTAGACCTGCACATTAGACGGCACATTCCTCACTCACTAGATTAGCAATTAAAGGGCCAGATGCGCAATGAATTGATTGGGAGTTACACAAACAAAAATTAATGTTTTCTTCCAGACCTAAAAAAAATGGTCTTCTGATGTGATTTAACCATTGACATGGACTCAGAACATCCAAATTACAAAAAAATGAGAATTTTGAGAGTGGATCAACTAAAAGATATCTAAAACCAGGAAAAAATCTAACTGAGAAAACATAATTTGTTAATATATAAAACTTTTTTTATTTATTTTTTTTATCAGATTTTTTAGGGCCCACCTTAGAGTTGTTTATGAACCATTATTTTACCAGATATATTGACAGAAAACAGCATACAAGAGAAGGTAGTGCACTAAGGACCAGGGGAAGAGTTGCAAGGGAGAGGAGAAGAGAAGAATGTGCCTATTTGAAAGCTAGAAAATGTACATTTTTTAAAAGTAGCTGTCATGCTAGAAAAGGTCTATAGCCTGCTGAAATATAAATGTAATGCAAGAGGCACCAGACCTCAGACACACAAATTGGAGAGGTTGGAATCAGCCCCACAGCGGGGAAGAAATGCTGAATAGAGAAAGAACATTTGACTTTAAATAGTAAGAAAATATAGTAAAAATTAAACACAGGAGGATGGGAAGCAGATACGGTCACAGGAAATTACAAACTCTTAGTTTACACGCATGCAGAGGTGAGGTAAAAAAAGGGTCTATTTTGCCATTTTAACAGGCCTGTAAAAGTTGTCTTTCGACTAACAAGGTAGGTTAACGCGCAAAGTACACTCACTCTGTCATGAAGTTCTCTTTATAAGACAGCTCTGTCACATAGCCACTCAGCAAAGAACCACAGTAAACTCTGAATTGCATCGTATACCAACATACAGTAGTGCCCGTTAACCCTCATCTTAATGAATGTTTCCGAGGAGGGATACTGTACCACCAAAACACAAGTCCCTCTCTATATATTTAAACAATATATACTGTACATATATAGAAACAATATAAACATAGGTTTACAGACATATAAACCTCTGGATGATTTCTGATGCGTGAGGGAGATTCATTTAGATGAAGAGCCATAACGGCAGGGTTGCCGGGAGAACAAATGAACAGAAAAAGGAAAACAGTGTTCCATTGTTTCCTCTTGGCCTCCGACCTCCAAAACAAGGTGCCTTAAAGATATACAGGCCACAAACAATTAAACCATTGGATGGATTTTAGTTTAGCTAATGAATGAAGTGTGCACTGAGAGAGAGAGAGAGAGAGAGAGAGAGAGAGAGTGTGTGTGGACTAGTTTCACCTTATTTTGAATTTCTTCATTTTTGTTTGTTTTTGTCCTACCCTTTCGCCCTGCCCTCATCATAGTTAATCATTTTACAAATGACTAATGGTCATTATGTAACCAGAACATAAAGCAATGCTCATGCTTTTCTTCACTCAACAGAGATTTTTTTTTCTTCATTTGAGTGTTTTGTATTACTTTCTTATTTTGCTCTAAGGTTACTTCAGGTGATGTTTGACAATTCCTCCTTCGGGTTAAGCAGCCATTTTGGAAAAGCCAGCCACAACAGTCCCTGGGCCTCAACAGTAAGAGACCCTTAAGCCTCACAACACTTAGCAGGTGCCATCCTCTAGTCTAAGAGGCACTGCCACTGTCCCTACTTTCAACAATAGGTGATTTGTTGTTCTGACTTGTTTGCCCTGGTTGTGTCTCAGACACTGTAGCAGTGTGTGGTGGTCTGTGGTCATTAGTTGTAAGTCATTACCACAGGGGTTTTACACCATAAAGTCTACCCCAGAATTTCTCACAAATCACAACACAACATCTTATGAATGGGTGTCTCTGTCTGTCTTCAGTAATGACACTGATTCTTAACAACAAGTATATACACTATATATACAAAAGTATGTGGACATCCCTTCAAATGAATGGATTTGGCTATTTAAGCCACACCCGTAGCTGATGAAAACACAGCCATGCAATGTCCATAGGCAAACATTGGCAGTAGAATGGCCTTATTTAAGAGCTCAGTGACTTTCAACGTGGCACCGTCATAGGATGCCACATTTCCAACAAGTCAGTTCGTCAAATGTCTGCCCTGCTAGAGCTGCTCCGGTCAACTGTAAGCGCTGTTATTGTGAAGTGGAAACGTATAGGAGCAACAACGGCTCAGCCGCAAAGTGGTAGACCACAAGCTCACAGAACGGGATTGCCAAGTGCAGACACGTAACTTGTAAAAGCTGTCTATCTTCGATTGCAACACTTACTACAGAGCTCCAAACTGCCTCTGAAAGCAATGTCAGGTGGAGGAGGAATAATGATCTGGGGCTGTTTTTCATGATTCGGGCTAGGCCCCTTAGTTCCAGTGAAGGGAAATCTTAACACTACAGCATACAAAGACATTCTAGACGATTCTGTGCTTCCAACTTTGTGGCAACAGTTTTGTGGAAGGCCCTTTCCTGTTTCAACATGACAATGCCCCTGTGCACAAAGGGGTTCATACAGAAATGGTTTGTCAAGATTGGTGTGGAAGAACTTGACTGGCCTGCACAGAGACCTCAACCCCATCCAAACAGCTTTGGGATGAATTGGAACGGGAAAACATCCTTTCCGCAGTCCGTTGAGTAAAGTAGTGTTGTTGTTATGAAGTGGCACCACCTACTTGTCCCTGTCACGTAGGCGTCACGCCACGACACACTGACATGAACGCAAACCCCCGGCTATCACAGAACAGTCAATCTCATTCACATATTCTCACTAATGCGACACTATTTCAAGTATTTGACAGGGAGTGTAATCGCTGTGACAGGAATGGCGAGGACCGCCGTGACATGGGAAAGTTGCCTGCCCACCCAGGTGCTAACACCATGGGACCAGCTCTGTTCAGTATTGGCCGCTCCTCCACAGCTTTCAACAATGTTGTTAGGCTACTCTGACCACCACGGTTTATGATGACGCCACAACAGAGGATCATGGGAGGTGTAGTTTCATCCCGTTTTGTCGTTGGAAACTCAGTCAGGGTTGATTTGTTGTCTGACAAGTAAAAAACAAACAACTTCATTTTCCTTATTTGATTTGATTCCGCAAATATTAGTGTATGTGTTGTCCTTATGGTCAAACAATGCATGTTTTGGGGCCAACATGTGTGTTTTTAAATGCAAGACTCCCAAACACTCAAGACGGTTGTGGCTTAAGCTTCTATTGGATTGTGCGACTGGACCGGTGAAGAAGGATGATGAAATGCTCGGCTCTCTCTTGCTGTGGCTGAGTGGTGAAGGAGGGCAAGCATCTGTTACGTCTCACTCTATGCCACCGCTAACCCAGAGGGACGTGAGGGAGGCCAGTGATTTGCCGCTGGCATCCTGTTGCTCTGAGGTCATACCGGGTCTGACCCCTGTATCTATGGTAATGACCCGTTTCTATGGTAGCCAGCTCGAAGGAGGAAGGGGTGTGTAGTAGTGGTACATGGGCGGCCATTTTGGAGAGAGTAACTGATCAGGACGAGTGGAGAAAGGGTTCGGTTTTACTTCAACATCTCTCAGTTTTCCCTCTCGCTCTTTCTTTCTTTCTCTCTCTCTCTCTCTCTCTCTCTCTCTCTCTCTCTCTCTCTCTCTCTCTCTCTCTCTCTCTCTCTCTCTCTCTCTCTCTCTCTCTCTCTCTCTCTCTCTCTCTCTCTCTCTCTCTCTCTCTCTCTCTCTCTCTGGTACAGACAGGGCAACCCAAGCCTATTGTCTCAGAAAAAAAACGAATGAACAGCGGAAAAGTGGATTAAGATCTCCCCTTCTATGTCGCTTTGAAGCCTTTGTCTTTGCGGGGAACAAAAAACAAGACTTCTGCCTTATAAGTGCCCTTTTTCAGTCTAATTTCTACTATTTCTAACTTAAATTGAAACTGGATACTTACTCATCCATTCACATCAGCAGGCAAGGCAAGCACCTAGTAAAAATGGAGTATGGGACTCGGGACTCCTAGGATTTACAACGCATCGAGCCACCCCTGAGGGAAGAAGGCCATTATCCAACTCTTAACTTCCATTGCTGAAATGGATTCCCAGCTAGCTACTAGCCTACCCCGGCCCCTCAACCCCCTCAGCCCAGCCCCAACCTAGGCCATAAAAGCCGGCCCCAGCCCTGGCTCTCCCTGGCTGTTGGTGGTCCCACTCTAGCCCCTTTAAACTAGGAAGGGGGCCCAATTTGATTGTGTCTTTCCACTGAAGGGCCCATCTGAGAGGGAGAAACTTCAAACGGCTACATAATCCAGGTACAGGCCCTCCACTCTTAGCTTCTCCGGCCCCGCACGTCTGTAGCAGCCGTAAAACTGTGGCCACTGAAACCGGAGGATGATTGATTTTATACAGAGCTTGATTAGAATGGGGGTTCCAGTTCTCTAGCTGACTGTATCAATATAATTTAATGATTAAAAAAAATCAAGATCTTTAATGAGGGAAATGTCTCACTAATAGATTACTCGGAGTGTAATCAAAATGCGCGTTGTGTTGTAGTATCCTTCCGTCGGTTTATAATTGAATGAATCTTTTGCAAGATTACCTTATTCCCGCCATTGTTTTGTGTATCTAACGTTACTTTGACTACACCATCTGTAGTGTTCAATGGACAGTGTTTCCCATGCTGTGTGCGAAGTGCAACTCTCTTACCGTGCGTCTCCCTTGCCAGTCAGGCAACAAATACCCAGACATGTCTCTGTCTGGCACGGACTAGGTTGTCCAGGCTGGCTTTGGGGTTGACTAGGCGTCAGTCAGTTTGGGGTTGAGGAGGAACAACGTGTGGAGGAATGTGGGGAAAGTGCACAGTGTGTCTGGACGGTCTGAGCCAGAGGACTGAGTGTATGCCAACAGCTGTGAGTAAGGCCTGGAGCCGGGGGGCATTCCTGGCAGTCCAGGCCAGCCTTACGACCCGCGGCCACCCACATGGCCACGCAGGCGGTCAGAGCGGGCGAGAGGGGCATCCTGGGTCACCTCGGGCCCCATGGGGAGAGAGAAAGAGAGAGAGACAATGTTAACATATGTTTCCCATGCCAATAAAGCCCCTTGAATTGAATTGAGTTGAATTGAGAGAAAGAGAGAAAGAGAGAGGGGGGGGGGGTCTGCAGGTATACAGAGACTAAAAGAAATAGAGAACTAGAGAGAGAGAGAGAGAGGGGGGGGCTGCAGGTATACAGAAACTAAAAGAAATAGAGAACTAGAGAGAGAGATTGTGTGATGTGACTGGCTGCGATCACCATTCTAGATAAATGAGATGTAGAGAGATGGGGAGAGTGAAAGAAAGATGAGAGACTGGTAGAGCAGCCAAGGGAGGCAGAGAGAGAGAGACTCAAGAGCGCAACAGTGGGGATTAGAACTCTCTCCCTCACTGTTCAGCTAGATGCGGCCATGTCTAGATGGGATACAGTTTATGTCAAATTGACGTCAAAAGTAGATTTGTTTTGTATTTTAGCTAACCCTAACCTGCTACGTAAAATCCTAAGCTTTCAATCACTCTTCCCAGGTCTTGATGGATGGTTGATATCCCACTGGGCACAGACAACGTATTTTCATTGAAATTACATGGAAACAACTTTGATTCAACCAGTGTGCTCCCAGTGGGATCTGATTGGAGGAGCAGCTGGAATAGGCCTGCAAGTTAACTACAGAATATGAACTCATGTTCTAGAGAAAAACAGTAATTGATGTTGTTTGTTAGGTTGTGTTCTTTGTGAATGCTGCTTACACTTGGACATGTTTTTGTTTTGGTTGTTTCGACTGAGGCGAAAGGTTGGCAGGTTTCTCTGAAACCACGTTGTGTTTTAGTGGGGGTTTCTATCGCCACCTAGTGATCCTGGACAATGCCTTGGTGCAGGGAGAGAGAGAGAGAGAGAATGTGGTCTACCTTACGGGTAGCAATGGTGGTTTTTCCACATTCGATGAGAAGATGGTCGACTTCAGAAGAAAAAAAGTCCCAGGAGTGATCATTTTCGCATAAACGAAACGTATACACTCTTTAAAAAAATCCGGATAGAACCAAAAATGGTTGCTTGCTTCATACATGTCGCCATATAGAACCCTTAAAAGGTGCCATATATGACGCAACCCGATAAGCCTTTTTGGATCTATCTGAAATGGTTCGTTTATGCGAAAATGATGCAATCACTACTGGGACTGTTTTCTAAGAGTGTAGGCCAATTTTACGTGAATGGATTTCTTATTTGACTTATTATTTGGTCTAAAATTGTTGTGACCAGCTCTTGTAATGTGTCCTTGACGCATCGAAGGACAGAACAGCAAATAGCGTAGAGCATCAATATTGTGTGCAGATTTGCTGTTCATGAATTGAATTCATATGTCAGGCAAGTGTATAATGAAAACATCTGAAAACGAAACACAAAAACTATTGGAGAGAAATTCATGCTCTCATTGAAGAAAGGCTTTTTTTTATGCAATACCAAATGTGATCAGGAATTAATTAAGTTATTCTTTCTGCCTGTTTTGTGTCAAAATGCCTTGCTCGTGGTGTGTAGGATTTCCCTTCGCATGCAAATACGAGATATATAGAGTAAAATATACTACATTCCATTATTTTCTAAATGAATCAGCCTACCGTTTTTATTTTACCCTAGTGAAAAAATGTGTCGTTCATTTATTAAAAATAATAACATGATTCATTTATTCGGCCTATAACATAATTTAAACAGCGATGTGGCATGCATACGTCATCGTATAAGAGCACAACTCGAAGCAATGTTTAAAGTTCTAGGAATGTTGTTGTGTATGATGTATTCTAAGCCTATGTATTTGATTTGTCTGGCCGTATTGCCAAGTTAAATAAGGGAATATAAACAACCTAAACTGCATACAATTCGCTCACTACTGCAACTGTAAAAAAAAGGTTAATCTAATTGTTGAACCCATCATTGTTGTCTATGTGAATTTATTCCCCAGTGTCGTTATTTTGAAAGCATGATTTTTTCACTTTCAATTCTTAATGGACCTATTCACTATCGAATGATTATGAATCGTTTAATATTCATTTTAATAGTTTATTCGTTGATTTCGTGACGATGTAATCCTTGTTTGAAAAGAATGTCATGGGACTCATGGTCACTTTGAATCAAATAATTTGCTTTTTCTGGTTATGTAAAGAGGATGCTTGACTGGCCTATATAGCCGATTACTCCTCTTCCAACAACGGGGGGAAGAGTCTGCATTGCACGGAGGATTGCGAAGGGACACCTCAATCTTCAAAATACGATAGGCCTATAGATGTTCTATTATAGGAACAGCACAGCATATACATTACACACACACGGAAACTGATACATTCATTCAATCTCTAATAAACTGTACCTAAAAAAAACGTAAATGTCTTAATTCCAACGTTTGTTACCCATATATTTTTTTAACGCAAATCGCCCATCACCCACTATATTTCTTTCCAACAGTCGACCCAAATATATAGCGTTCTTGATTTTGACCTACTCAATATGTAAGAAAGATTTAGCAAAATCTACTTAAGTAGGCCTAGCCCAGGTAAATGAATATGTTTGCTTTGAAGTGAAACGCAATATGGCTATATATATATATATATATATATATATATATTGTAATGAAACAGGCAGGGAGCAGGTCTCGAACCCTAGACCTTATAGCCCAAGGTCCGGCGCACTATCGACTGTGCCGCAAAAGCATGCTCGTGCGGCAGAGTCGATTTCCGCGCTTATAAACACAGGGTCGTTACAATATATATATATATATATATATATATATGTATCGCATTAATCATTACAAAGAATAACTGGGTAAATGTAACCTTGTTTAAAAAAAAATCTGGCCTAGATTTAGTTCCAATGTAGTCTACAATATCAATAAAGCCTTATTGCATTGCATTTCAAAGCAAACGTTCATTTACCGAGGCTAGGCCTACTTAAGTAGAGTTTGCCACATTTTTCTTGCATGTTGAATGGGTCAAAATCACGGATGTTTTCATTTCTATGTAAAGGACATAATGATAAACCAGGCGGTCAAATGTTCCTCTAGGCTTTCTTAAAGCACTAATTCATCCCCTCAATGTGATTATTTACCTCTGATTAAGATAATTATGATTAAACGAATCGATTACAAATCAAAAACCCGTTACAAATCATTCTAAAAAAACAAACATAATCGGTTGTCATAGTAATTATAATTATGTCTCACCGCTTTGATGGCTCGGGATTACAAATGTGTGTGTTTTATAATTACACAGCGCTCACCTCTGCCTTTTATTAACGCACCTTTATTTTTTACAATGTAGTAATGTGTGAAAACAAGGACGTCAATAAAGCAAATCACTCTGCAGTCCGGCGCCGATAAGAGGGAAAATTACCCCGGTAATTGCACGATTAATCACGCGCCATTTTATGTTTTTCAGTCGGCAGACACCGAGGCACTATACCACCAGTGCTCATAGGCACAGCAGCAAAACATGGTACATAGGCGACGCTGGACTTGTACAAATCACAAACAAGCAAAACGTCCATGCTTCATTAAGCTATAATGAAGAGGCGGCATGCAGGCACAACACAGAGCAGCTATAGGCCTACAGAAAATAGATCATTTGAATGATCTTAAAACCCCACGTATATAACGGATAGCTTACATCTAAAAACTAGAGCTGAATAATTATTTGACATATAAAAAAGAAAAATGTCAGATTGATTTATAAGCAACACATCTTGAACACATGCCCATAGTATTTATTTCTTACTAAAAGTGTATAAACATAATGCATGATTATCTGTCTGTGTGTGTGTCTCTCTCTATACGTGTAAACCTGCACCGTTGTGTGTGTAGTATGCCTCGCATGTCCCAGTCTGTGATGAAGGTGGATACCTCCAAACAATAGGCGCTAGGTAGAATACAAACATACATCTCTTCGGCCTCTCCTCTCTCTCCTGATACGTTTCTCTCAGCAATATTACCCTCAGAGATCAAACAGCTTGACATTGGCGAAATGTGGCTGTTTAGAAGCCTATAGAAGCCCTGCCCTGATTGGTTGGCTGGCAACGGCTGGGGTAATGTTATGACCAGGTAATTGCAGGCCTTGGACAGATGCATTAACCAGGCTCAGTGACTGGAGCCACTGGATATTATTTTAGCCTGAGGGCCAAAGGAACCTGGAAGAACTGGGCCCTTAGAGAGGCTGAGGGCTGGACCTCCGAGGCCCCAGGAGGGCCCGGTACCCTGGCTCTGGTGCCCTCCATACCCACAGAGGGCTGCTCCCAACCGAGGTCTCGTTGGATCTCTGGGTCTCCCTCCTGGTGCTTTGAAGCAGGGGGCATTGGAGTTGATGAGCTCTTGTGGAGAGTGGGGACATTGGCACCCACCCTACTATAACTAACGCCATTCATAACAACTCTCACAACATGTGGTTGACCACTCTGTTGGTCTGTGTTTGACTGTGCCACCCCATCTGTGTATTTGATGTACACACCTTATGGTAGCTTTCCCACCCTTGCTTTAATATGCCAGGGTACCCTGCCTTTATACTGCATACTTTGGACGATTCACTGAAAGTCATATCCCCCCTTTCCCCCCCAACCTATTGCCTCTTCATTCAGTACAGAAACTTGCAAGGCCAGAAAACAGCGTTAACCGAAGATTGTGTTTCAGTGGTTTCCATCACATTTCCTGTCGGATCTTTTAGAGGAACCCCTAGCTGGAAACCAGCCCAGCAGATCCTGTTTAGATTTGACGCTTGATACAATGTAACTCTTATGGAATTCACTGGTTTGCGTCCCAAATGTCACCCTATTCCCTACACAGTGTGCTACTTTTATCCAGAGCCCAATGGGTCCTGGTCAAAAGTAGTGCACTATGTAGGGAATAGGATACATTTTAAGACATAGACACTGAGGTGAGAAACAAGTGGGCTTTCTGTAAATTAAACCTTTATGGGTTATTATATAGATTACGCTCCTACGCCTTGTGGGCTTTTAATGTCCAATAGCATAGCCAGTAAAGCCTGGGCCACACTTCCTGAGATGCACTCAGGATCTAATAACACTGTCATAGTGCTGCTGAATGGCCTGGTGTTGTACAGCAGTATGTCAGAAGAGAGCCTTTGAATAAGTTGACCCTCGCCATCCGGAAAGGTACTGCCTCCTTCCATAAAAGCTTATTGCCAAATTTACAGCAGAGTTAATTTACAAATGTTGGAAATGTACTCCAGTGTGTTATAATGTGTTGGCTATGTTGGACAAATGAGTGAATATTTTGGTGTATTATTTTCTATCCCATTCTATCCAATTCTATTCCATTCCATTCCAGCCCATTCTATTCTATTCTCCATCTCTCAGTGCCAATCTAGTAACAGTAGCAGCGCAGCGATATGATGGGGATGTATAAGCAGATAGATTAAAGCAGTAGTTCCACCCAACAGCTCAACAGCCTATAGACTGATCACTGATCTCCCCTCCTTGTAATCTGACAAGGGTCAGACACCCCAGCCTGTCACGTCTAGGCAGGGCGCTCTCCCTAGTATATCTTTATGTCGTTTGGGGGAGGGGAGGCAGCAATGTAATGTAAGTTGTCAGAGAGATATGGTCTCAGGAAAAAAACATCCCATAAAACATATCCCCACCACTTACATCACCTAACGGCTTATTCAGGACTCGCCTTAGAATCAGGAACTCACCTTGAGGTATTCGACTCAGAAACAAGAACCATAAGGAGAGAGAACGGACTGCAACAGTCAACTTGGTTATGTACATGGCTATGACAGCACTGTCCTGGTGCTGAAAATGATTGTCATGTCATATTCGCAGTCACATTCCTTTCCAATGAATCCCAAGTGCCAGACTGAGGTTTTGAAAAGTACCCTTTCCAATAGGATATAAAGTCTCCTTCCTTCTTCCCTGTATGAAACAGAAGACAACTGTTCCCTAACTCCCCTTCATCAGAGCATAGCCATGACAGGACAGGTATAGAGAATCAGCCTATGGGCCGTGTCTGTGATGGGATGTCTATGATAGGTATAGAGACTTGGTCACTGAACGCTCCCCACAGCTGGACAACAGCTGGCCATAGCTGTTGGATGTCCAGAAGACTCTCTGTCCACTCCAGAAAATAAGGGACACTTTAGGCTGCAGGATAGGAGACAGAGAGACAGAGAGACAGAGAGACAGAGAGAGAGAGAGAGAGAGAGAGTGGGGGGGGGGGGGATATGGAGAGAATGGCCCTGTTTGCAGATGGGGCTATGTTTAGGGTGTACATACTTATGGTATATACTGGATTTATATTATACAATTAGTTGCTTCACTGGCTTGGCTTCATAGCCAGTATAGTGTACAGAGGCTATACCTGGACATATTGTAATTAATTATGAGAACACACATTTATTTACATTATCATTAAATGATTTCAGATTTTTGCTAACTTTTTATACCATTTTGTTTTTGGGATGGACTATGACATTAGTATCAACTGCAACCAACTTGCTGCTGCTCTGTCAGGTCAGAAAAGGGGTAGGATATTGTTTTAATCTTCCCCACCCAACAACAATATGTATCCATGTAACCATATAGCAAATGTAGGATTCGTTCATTTATATAAATAAACATTCAGTGGGCTACAATACTCCTCCATCTTCTTTGAAAGGACTTCCCCCTGCTTGACATAACGGCAATAAAAATCAAGTCCTCGTGCGTCTTTCATACGTTACCTTAAGTACAAAATAAGGCAGCCCATTTTCAATTAGAAGGCCATCTGGAGATTACAGTTCTTTTAACCTCTGACAAAACTAAAGTCCGTTATCTCTTGTACAGTTTCTTGATCAAATCAAATGTGACATTTAAGCGGACTAACAAGCAATTATATCAGGTAATCATATCAGTATAATATCGTATCGTGATTATTTATGATATGGCCAATAAGGCTACTTGATACGTGCTAGGGGAAATATTGTTTGTGATAATGTTTCTGCTTTGAATTTATTTACGTGAACTGACGTATTTCATAAGGAAAATAGAATATATTTCTGAAATATTTTCATCATAGAAAATTAGGTTGAAAGAATGATCATAAGGACATCTCGTTTTATATCACGTAAATTGCTTTATTCCCTACAACCAATATACTTTGTTTAAGTATTGAGAATTTATTAGATACATCTTATAACGATGCTATTGCAAATAATTAGATTATTATCATGCCATGTAACTCCCTAAAATAATCGCAATTCGATGCTTTTTCGATAGGAAATAGAGTTCTCAAGAGCACTAAAGAAGACCCGGAGACAAGGAGGGCAGCTACAAGCACCATCATTGCGGGACTACCGACGGGTAATTCATTTATTTCAAAGGACTACCCCTAGTTAACGTGTTTTCTTGAAATGATCTTCATCATCATTTTCAGGTGTATTCATACCCTTTTAAAACATTATTGACACATCCCCTTGTGCGCAGGGTTGTTATGGGGCCGAGTGGATCCAACCAACCAAAACTTCCGTAACGTAATCAGTGCACATTTGCAGTCAGATGGAGTTATTGGCATGCTTTTGAAACAAACTGCAGACAATATAGGCCTATACTCATGGATCAAATCGGTAAGCAAAACAAACACTCAAAACTCCTGCCTTTCAAAAACTGCTGTCTGTTGACATCACAATATTTCAATGTCACATTGATTGAGATCTATTTTAGGACATAAAAAAAGAGCAGAAAATCATTAAAAACCCAATAATCCCAAACCATAAATTGTAAAATTACACAAAAAAAAAAGAAAAAAGACTATGGGAACCGAATTTCCAATTTCCAAGAGCGTTGGGTTTGGTCTTTGAATTGGGAGGTGCGGTTTCAGATGGTTAAGAACATCCCCAACTTTGGCATCTGCTTGACATTTGGACCCAAGGAAGCCTTGCGTGAGAGTAACGCCAATAATAAAGATGCCAAAGCACATTTAAAACTTTGGGCAGAAAACATTATTGGTGGTTCAATACCACAATAATGAAAGGAGATGCATGCGGTGGCCCCCCCCCCCCCCCCAGACCAAAAGTCTGGTAAATGGAACTCCAGAAAGATATTATACGTTTGCAAAAAAAAATCGTAAACTTAGGTAGAGTTTATCTTGAACTCTCAAACTGCATTTTGTATATGGCCTATTCTGAAGGTTAATTTTAGAACAGGCCTACTGTTCCTCAATAATATATAATAATATACAATATGAATGTTTGTAAATGTTATATTACAATTATTATTATTAGTAAAAGTACAGCGTATAGTTTTATAATGTAGGCTAGGCTAAGGGTTCGAAGCCTACCCACATCTCCCCGAGTTTCATCCAGAGACTGCGCGTCTCAGCAGCGACAGCGTGGCGTCCCGCTCCCTCAGCAGGTAGTTGTGTTGACAAACTGCAGAATATGGAGAGCCGTAAGGACTTCATCAATCATTCCAAATGAAAGGCAACCTCGGTGTCAGCCACACCGAACAAAAATGTTACCTGTATAAACAGCATCAACTATCGGAAACCCTGATTAGGCCATGGGAACAGAGCAGAATCAAATACAGCCTGTTCATTGGAAGGTAGAAAAAAACATCTCATTTCATCATACATTTCAGTTTCAAATACACCTAGACTAAATTAAATGAACGGTATGGCCCAATAAATGAACATGTATGAGCTAGGCTAATAAGTTGCGTAATAAATAAAAGTAAAAAATAGTGCAGAATAATAAACAATCACAATTTCCATGTAATGTTGCAAATGACTACAAAGTGCATAAAGAATAATAATAAGACACCTACATATTGTTGCATGTACAATTTTATGGTCAGTGTGGTGAACTAACTGTAATCCTTATTTTCATATCTTTTGTCCCAGCCTTCCTCCCTATGCGCATAAGTCGATTGTTTGGCACAAATCTTCGACTGATTTGCAGGGTCAACTCGTGCGTAATCGCTTTACTCAAGTTAAGAGTCTGCCTTATCAGAAAGTAATTTATGTCAGTCAATTAAACACGACGATTCCTATGAAATAATGTAACTTGCATGTAGGATTTTATTAAATAGTATTGTTTTTATATAATAAGAGTAATGTAAGGCGCTTGGAGCTCCTTTTGGCACAGTTGTAGATTTAGGTCCTCAATGTAGAATAACCCCGTGGTTGTTGCAACAATGATAGGTAGGCTATTAATCATATCTTAATTAGTACGAACATGTGTTTTACTGAAAAAGCTGGTACTAAATGAATGATTAAGCCAATGGATCGTATCATCTAAAGTAGGTTACCAACCATTCAATCATGAACCAGTTCTCCATCCAATTTAGCCGAGTATTTGTCATTGCTATATTTTTTTCATAGGCCCTGAAATGAGTCTGAGGAAGACAGATACAGTTGAGTTATATATTCTCCCTCCTTGACATGGTCCCTTGTCTCCCCGCGCTGTGGAGAGCTAAAAAGGGGTCAGGGTACACATTGCATCACCACTCTCTAAACTTTCTCAGATTGACCCCTCTCCCATGCAGCTCCAAGGGCCCTGTATCTCTCTGCTGACGGCCCCTGTGATGCTCTCCCTTTTCATTTACAGCACATAAAGCACACTCCGCTAGAGGTCGAGGGTCATGTTGTGTCTGGAGTCGATTTACTCCAGTCTATCTATACACTGACAGGCTCAGATGAACTCTATAGAACTCTATACACTATGGATCGGGGCTTTGAAATGCCGTTTGGTAGTTTTGAGAGCAGTGTTTGAGAGGTGTATATAGGGGACTTGATTCGTAAATATAGCGTACATAGTCAAAGGGTGAATCGGTAATGGTCACAATCTTGAATATAAAAACATTATGATCACTGTAGAAATAGTCACAGCTCAACACAAGGGGAATATTTTCTCAGTTTTATTTGTATACAATCTAGACATGTTTTATTTTCAGTGTTGTCATTCAGCAACCCATCTCAGATGTAAATGGTTTTGTTAGGCTGTTGAAAAGGGAATGGTCTATAAAAATCTCAATCCATAAATCCACACAGGAAACTAAAACGTACATGGAATTGAAGAAAAGGAAAAGTCTGTACTGTCATTTGCTGCTGTTAAACTCATGTAATTAACATTTCATAAATATTACGATAATAATCTCAAATCACTTAAATTTAAATTCATCATGGTAGTGGAGAACATTAACTGTGCAAACACTCAGTTCTCTGCATGCAGTCCAGTGCTCATACAAAATGTCAGTGCAAAAACAGGTCTACTTATGCGAGAAACATTTTTTGTTTGTTAAAATACATAAAAATAAAATATTTGTTTTAAATATAAATCTCTATACATGTGCAAATAAAATAAAATCTGGGTTTTAATCAATTGTATGCAATCATTTACCACAGTAGTTATTCTGCTCAGGTTCACATGCCAGTTGTTGTCATTTTCAACATTTTGTTTATTGGCACTATAACTAATAATAAAGACTGCATGGCTAAGACAACAGATAGAAAACAAACAGTCCTTCAGATATGTGAGAACTAAAGTGTGATTTAGGATTCAGAAGACAGCAGTGTGAAGAGAAAACACCCCCTGGTTAAAGTGCTCACTAGTTAGTAATCATTAAAAGAAACAATCTTGTAGTCCTGGGTCACGTGCAATCTACTGAACACTGCATATAGAAATGTCACAAATAAAGCGGACATGATTCCTTATTCTACATATCAGAGAGGTATGTCTGATCTAGATGACATATTTCTGGACATTTGTAGCAAATAGAATCAAGCCCTTAGAGTCACTGGGGAGAGTTAGGGAGAGAAAGAGTGAGAGGTTGCAGTCATAGAATAGAGATTGACAGGAAGATTTAAACATGATAGAGGCATCAGTCCAGAGTCACACACACAAAACAAATCACAAGATAAATGTAGTCCACAAAGGATGGTGGGAAAGATTAAAGTTCATATCTGTGGTTTCACTTAGGCTGTTTACACAGGCAGCCCAATTCTAATCTTTTTTTTCCTTCACTAATTGGTCTTTTGACAAATCAGATCTAGATGTGAAAAGAACGGATTTGATTGGTCCAAAGACCAATGAGTGGAAAAAAATGTAATCAGAATTGGGCTGCCTGTGTAAACACAGGCATCGGTGCTAGAGTCAGTGCCTGAATGTGTCCCAAATGACACCCTATTCCCTATATAGTGCACTGCTTATGACCCGAGCCCTATGGGCCCTGTTCAACTGTAGTGCAACACATAGGCAATAGGATGCCATTTGGGATCCAGCCTGTTTTGAAGGGGTAGAATGCCTGTCAACACAAAAGGATAAAGTAACAGATACACTAACAACTTCATTTATCAACATTACCTATCCCAGCTTGGGCCGAGGTAAAAACTCACTGAACAATTGTCCTCAACTCTGAAACCTATTTTTCCATCAGCAATCAAAAGCTGTATTACCAGTGTTGTGTTCATTAGGCGCCAAATAGAAGAAAATGGATTGCAACATTGAGAAACTAATTGGACTTGTCCAATAAGAAACATTTTGTCTTCCGTAGGCAAAAAACTTTTCAATTTTGCACACTAATTAATACGACCCAGCCGAGATGCATGCAGATGAGAGTTCACATTACTAACTCAAAATTGGATGCTCTGAGATTCCCATGGACATTCGAGTCATCCACACACATCAATTCAGAGTATGACCCATGGCAATTACTTTACAACTCATAAAATACTTTGGAATGGACACAAATAGTCCTTTGAAGTTCTCTGATAAAAATAAAAGGATTCCATGTTGTAAATGTGGTTGGATTAATTATTGTTGTGCCTCTTGGAAATTCATATTCATTCCATCCAATTTAATCCAGCTCACAAAGTTAAGGACAAAAATGCAGTGGAGTTTCTACCAGCCCATTAGTCATTATTTTAAGTTCCTCTAATCGTAAAAAACATTCCAACAAAAACAACATTCATTTAAAAAAAGAAAACCAGAATATTAAACTCAAAACTCATAGTTAGAGTAATTCACAAAACATAATGTGAACCACAACTGCTAATTGTTGCTGTAATAATATTCAGTCCTTGTTCATAGCATATGTTTAACTTCTTCTTGACTTCGTTAACATACTGGAGCTACACTTTTGCGTGGTTAAGCTGGAAGTAGTTGGTTATATGTTCGTATGCTACTTGTGTGCTGGATATACAGTGCCTTGCGAAAGTATTCGGCCCCCTTGAACTTTGCGACCTTTTGCCACATTTCAGGCTTCAAACATAAAGATATAAAACTGTATTTTTTTGTGAAGAATCAACAACAAGTGGGACACAATCATGAAGTGGAACGACATTTATTGGATATTTCAAACTTTTTTAACAAATCAAAAACTGAAAAATTGGGCGTGCAAAATTATTCAGCCCCCTTAAGTTAATACTTTGTAGCGCCACCTTTTGCTGCGATTACAGCTGTAAGTCGCTTGGGGTATGTCTCTATCAGTTTTGCACATCGAGAGACTGACATTTTTTCCCATTCCTCCTTGCAAAACAGCTCGAGCTCAGTGAGGTTGGATGGAGAGCATTTGTGAACAGCAGTTTTCAGTTCTTTCCACAGATTCTCGATTGGATTCAGGTCTGGACTTTGACTTGGCCATTCTAACACCTGGATATGTTTATTTTTGAACCATTCCATTGTAGATTTTGCTTTATGTTTTGCATCATTGTCTTGTTGGAAGACAAATCTCCGTCCCAGTCTCAGGTCTTTTGCAGACTCCATCAGGTTTTCTTCCAGAATGGTCCTGTATTTGGCTCCATCCATCTTCCCATCAATTTTAACCATCTTCCCTGTCCCTGCTGAAGAAAAGCAGGCCCAAACCATGATGCTGCCATCACCATGTTTGACAGTGGGTATGGTGTGTTCAGCTGTGTTGCTTTTACGCCAAACATAACGTTTTGCATTGTTGCCAAAAAGTTCAATTTTGGTTTCATCTGACCAGAGCACCTTCTTCCACATGTTTGGTGTGTCTCCCAGGTGGCTTGTGGCAAACTTTAAACTACACTTTTTATGGATATCTTTAAGAAATGGCTTTCTTCTTGCCACTCTTCCATAATGGCCAGATTTGTGCAATATACGACTGATTGTTGTCCTATGGACAGAGTCTCCCACCTCAGCTGTAGATCTCTGCAGTTCATCCAGAGTGATCATGGGCCTCTTGGCTGCCTCTCTGATCAGTCTTCTCCTTGTATGAGCTGAAAGTTTAGAGGGACGGCCAGGTCTTGGTAGAGTTGCAGTGGTCTGATACTCCTTCCATTTCAATATTATCGCTTGCACAGTGCTCCTTGGGATGTTTAAAGCTTGGGAAATCTTTTTGTATCCAAATCCGGCTTTAAACTTCTTCACAACAGTATCTCGGACCTGCCTGGTGTGTTCCTTGTTCTTCATGATGCTCTCTGCGCTTTTAACGGACCTCTGAGACTATCACAGTGCAGGTGCATTTATACGGAGACTTGATTACACACAGGTGGATTGTATTTATCATCATTAGTCATTTAGGTCAACATTGGATCATTCAGAAATCCTCACTGAACTTCTGGAGAGAGTTTGCTGCACTGAAAGTAAAGGGGCTGAATAATTTTGCACGCCCAATTTTTCAGTTTTTGATTTGTTAAAAAAGTTTGAAATGTCCAATAAATGTCGTTCCACTTCATGATTGTGCCCCACTTGTTGTTGATTCTTCACAAAAAAACACAGTTTTATATCTTTATGTTTGAAGCCTGAAATGTGGCAAAAGGTCGCAAAGTTCAAGGGGGCCGAATACTTTCGCAAGGCACTGTATGTCTAGCCTGTTTAAGGCCTTGTCACTTCATGTGGGCGGGCCAAATCTCTAAGCTACTTGGTCTCCATTGGCTCTACAGCCGGAGAACAGATCGCCTCCCACCCAGTACAAGCATCATTGCTAGCAGTACAGGAACCTATATTTAGAATGACGAGCAACAACTATTGTCCAAAGTAGTATCTTATATCAGTGCAATCACTGGTTCGTGTATTCACCGACTTCCACTCCTCGTCACTTCCGGTTAGGCCGCCACGTGGCCGATGAGATAGATGTTGTCGTAAAGATGGCCGACAAAGTCCTCGCTGATGTTCTGGGCAGCGTGGCGCGTGTTGCGGATGAACTCGCGTTTGGACATCTTGTTCTTGACGTGCGGGCTGGTCAAGTCTATAGACAGCAGGATGAGCGAGTAGCAGAGCACATACACCGCATCTGGAGAGGAGAGTTGGACAGAAT
This sequence comes from Oncorhynchus clarkii lewisi, assembly GCF_045791955.1. Classification (NCBI taxonomy): domain Eukaryota; kingdom Metazoa; phylum Chordata; class Actinopteri; order Salmoniformes; family Salmonidae; genus Oncorhynchus; species Oncorhynchus clarkii. Next base: position 12,567,920 of record NC_092165.1, read on the forward strand.
GTGAGAGAGGTCAAACAAGTCCCAGCATCCAATGAAGATAAAGTTGTATATGGAGCTGTGGGGGTGGCAGCTAGCCTAGCGGTTAAGAGCATTGTACCAGTAAAAATAAATAAATAAAAATTATGGTGTTTACCTAAAAAACTAGTTTAGACTTAAGATCAATAATGGTGATGGGGCACACACACCAACAAAATATATATTTTTATCCTGCTTAGTAAAATACATGTATTCAATATATTAGCCAGCCCCAATGTTTTAGGTGATGTCTTTCTCTGTCCAACAATACTTTCTCTGTTCATTGTGTGGTCATCACTTGGCTGAGAGGGTGGGTGGGAGTTTAAGAATAAACGACAGGGAGACAGAGCGAAGGGAAGACCAGAAAAGAGCATCAGAACAAGAGAAGGGCTGATAGAAAAATAGTTTCAGAATGACGTGTCTTCGGGAAAAAAAGAAGAAGCATATTCTGAAGTGTGAATAATAGTCCTTTAAGACAAGACGCATAACAGGGAAGGAAAGAGACGTGTCTACTCATATTCTCAGACCTTACAGTGTGGGTATCAGCCCTGGTTCTGGGCAGACTAAGAGGGGTTGAACAGGGGGTCTCTTTAGAGTGGGAGAGAGCGAGAGAAAGTGTGAGAGCGTACATCTCCGCTCCTCCTTTACTGCTCTGCCACGTCTATCGCCAGTAAGTTTATAATAAATCAGCCGGCTTCTCCTCCAGGACGACGCAGAACGGCCGAGAACCACGCCAGATGTTATTACAACGCTGTCCTGTGATTGGCTGGAGCGCTGCCCTCACTCTCCTAACACTTTAAGCCCGTGGGATTATTGTGGCTTTAGGGACCAATGACAGTGTTAGTACAAAGATTTCTCACACATTTGATTCATTCAACAAGGACAGGACAATTTGGGTCAAGTGTAACACCAGAGCCCTTAGTAAATTAGAGACATTGTGGGGAGATCAACAGATGAGAGAAGACCTAAAGCCTGTGGGATTTGTTGAGCGTGGACCCAGAGTTAGGAGTTGCTCGACTGTGGCAGAAACTGGCAGGTGGTTGCAAGCGCTGTCAACAGAACAGGCCAGACAGACAGACACAGACGCATGATGTCAGGTGTTTACAGTGACATCACCGATTCCTTTTATCTCCTAGTGGAGTAAAGGGCCTTTTACAGTACTTGTGTCTTCTTGGGCTTGGTCCTCTAAAGCGGACCTACGTCTAAACTGGTTGAATCCATCTGTTGCCAGTACTACAACATCCACTTACCATAGCCACGGGAATTATCAGGTGCTGAAGCACCCCCTGATCAATCTGAATTAATATATAGTACCAGTAAAAAGTTTGGACACACCTTTTCATGCAAGGGTTTTTCGTTATGTTTACTATTTTCTACATTGTAGAATGATAGTGAAGACATCAAAACTATGAAATAACACACATGGAATCACGTAGTAACCAAAAAAATCCAAATATATTTTAGATTCTTCAAAGCCTTTGCCTTGATGACAGCTTTGCATTCTCAACCAGCTTCACAAGGTAGTCACCTGGAATGCTTTTCCAAGAGTCTTGAAGGAGTTTCCACGTATGCTGAGCACTTGTTGGCTGCTTTTCCTTCACTCTGACTGACCTTCAGGTCTTAAAATTCTTGCCATAATATGGGCTTGGTTGTTTCCGGTGTTCTTCAGGGCCTTTTGGTGTTCCTGAGCTCACCAATGTGTTCTTTCTTTTTAAGAATGTACTAAATAGTTGATTTGGCCACACCTAATGTTTCTCTCTGCTGGGTTTGTTTTGGTTTTTCAGCCTAATGATGTCTTCCTTCACTGGCAGTGACAGCTCTTTTGGACTTCATATTGAGGGTTAAGGAGCAACCGATTCTAAATGCAAATGTCACACTTGAAATCAACTCTAGACCTTTTATCTGCTAAACTGTAAATGAACTAATGGTGGAATAACACACACCTGGCCATGGAACAGCTGAGCAGCCAAAATGGAAGGACCACATATTCCTACACCATTCACCCATTTTGGATGTAAATACCCTCAAATTAAAGCTCATATTCATTCTTTAATTTCAACTCCAATATGCTGTTGTAGACAGCTAAAATAATAATAACATGGCGCCTGGCCCGCCACAAGGAATCGCTAGAGTGCGATGAGCCAATTAAAGCCCCCCACCCACGGCCAAACCCTCCCCTAACCCGGACGACACTGGGACAATTGTGTGCCGCTCTATGGGACTCCCGATCACGGCCGGTTGTGATGCAGCCCGGGATCAAACCCGGGTCTATAGTGACATCTCTAGCGCTCCTTGTGACCCATCTTTAGCGCTGTGCCACTCAGGAGGCCCATATTTATCTTACAAAAGTAGTGCGCTGGGCCTTTACTAGTCCTGTATTAGCAGACCGATATAGCACTCTGTAGCATGGGCAGACGGCTAGATCATCGGCGAAAATAACCCAGCACCCACACACATCTTGCCTCCAACTCAACACCTGTCAGGACTACAATTCCCATGAATTAATTTATTACTACAATTCCCTCCACTAAACTAAACATCCTGTAGAACTACAACTCCCTCCGCTCACATAGGCTGAATTAACATAACGTGCACCAGAACTACAATCCCCTCCACTCATCCGACTTCTCTAAACACCCTGCAGGCTAGAACTGCAACTCCCTGCAGTGCACTGACCTGGGCTGAGACCCACGTCCCGGACCAGGACAGGGTTGCAGGCGCAGAAGCGGTGGGAGAACTTGGTGATGAGTGTCTCCAGATATTCTCCCCTCTCCTCTGGGGCGTGGATGTGTCTGAAGAAGTCCCTCAGTGCGTTGGGAAGGAACTGGTTACTGAAGTTGTGCAGCGTGACCAGCTCGTCCAACACATCTCTCCTGCAATGAGAGACAATCCAATAAGAATTTGAAAAAAGCCCAGTGAGAATTAGAGAAAAGCCCAGTGAGAACTCGAGAAAATCCCAGTGAGAATTCGATGAAGAAAACCCACCTCTCATCTAGGTATACCCTCAGCATCTTCCAGTTGAGCGTGCGAGTGCAGAAGATGAACTTGGCCAGCTCCTTGGGGTGGTCCACCAGTATGCCTTTGGACATGAAGTAACTGATACCCTATTGGAGAGAGAAAGAGAGAGGATCAACATGAAACATACACAGAGAAAGAGGGATTAGAGGGGGAGAGTAGAGAGAAGAGACTCAGACAGCACCATCTCAGTCCATCACACAGTGGGGCTATCACATGCCCTTTAAGTGGCTGGCCATAGTCAGCCTAATCCACTTAGCGATACAGACAGACCAAATAACGCCATTAGAATGTTCCACAGATTCTAGGGAACCAGGCTTTGACCTGCAGTGACCTCCGAGGCTGTGATGTCTTTCAGAATGCATGCATCAGCAGTAAAGAGGTCATTTAGCTGGTAGTCATTTGTCTTCAAGGTGGGCTGAAGTGTGGTGGGTGTGATGTGTACATATTTTTTTTGTGGTTTTCATATAGTGAGGAAGGCTGATCTATGCAGAATCAATAACATACAGTGAAAAAAAGCTAATTGGCCCGTATACATCTAGCCAAATCTTATATATAAGGAACTATTTCCCGGAAACAGATTAAGCCGGCTTTATCTACGTCCGGGAAACCGGAGTGTTTCAGTGGGGAAGTGGTGCTTTAAAAAAGAGAACGAGGTATTGGGGATAAAGATGCAAAAGAGATGACTTACCTCCTGATGGTTAGCGTTGAACGTCAGACTGCCTTCATCTAGCATCATGTAGAGTCTTCTATATGAGAAGCCATAGGGAAGCCTTCTATTGTAGATGGAACAGTGACCCCATGTGGACTTACACAAACTAGGGCACAGCCAGAGAGAGAGAGCGAGCAAGTCAGGGAACAAGCGAGCGACAGAGAAAAAGGGAGGACTTGCGATTAGAAACATGATCACCCAATCAACTCTTTGAACCATTAAAAAAAGCACATTGTCCCACAGAACCTGGTAAATGGTATACCTACTAGTGGCAAGCACCATTTGAATGATTTGTGGACAATTAAAAACAATCTGTAATGGCATATCAGGTCCTGTAGCGCACTTCTCATTGGCCGCGTTCACACAGGGAGCCCAATTCTGATATTTTGTCCAATAATTTGTCTTTTGACCAATAACATCAGAACCTTTCACATTTTTTAAAGCTGATCTTATTTGGTCAAAATAACAATAAGTGACATTATTTTTGAATAATTAATTCTGAACGGCCTCTAACTATACTCACCCCTGCCTCCCTTCCACAGACCCTGTCAGTCTACTACTCACCCCTGCCTCCCTTCCACAGACCCTGTCAGTCTACTACTCACCCCTGCCTCCCTTCCACAGACCCAGTCAGTCTACTACTCACCCCTGCCTCCCTTCCACAGACCCAGTCAGTCTACTACTCACCCCTGCCTCCCTTCCACAGACCCTGTCAGTCTACTACTCACTCCTGCCTCCCTTCCACAGACCCTGTCAGTCTACTACTCACCCCTGCCTCCCTTCCACAGACCCTGTCAGTCTACTACTCACCCCTGCCTCCCTTCCACAGACCCTGTCAGTCTACTACTCACCCCTGCCTCCCTTCCACAGACCCAGTCAGTCTACTACTCACCCCTGCCTCCCTTCCACAGACCCTGTCAGTCTACTACTCACCCCTGCCTCCCTTCCATAGACCCTGTCAGTCTACTACTCACCCCTGCCTCCCTTCCACAGACCCTGTCAGTCTACTACTCACCCCTGCTTCCCTTCCACAGACCCTGTCAGTCTACTACTCACCCCTGCCTCCCTTCCACAGACCCTGTCAGTCTACTACTCACCCCTGCCTCCCTTCCACAGACCCAGTCAGTCTACTACTCACCCCTGCCTCCCTTCCACAGACCCTGTCAGTCTACTACTCACCCCTGCCAGAGGTACTCGTCGTGGCCCAGGTCCTGCCACACGCAGGATGCCAGACAGAGGTCTGTAGCGTTCAGGTAGGACAGGATGGTGATGCTGAGCTCTGGAGGAAGCATCTCCAGGTCTATGAAACCCTGCTGCTCCTTCCCCCGGCGGGCACGCAGCAGCTGGTAGATGTCTGCCCCTTGGCAGTGCTGGGGGTGGCGCCGCGGGTGGGGGTGAGGTGGCAGGTCGCCCACCCCGGGGGAGGGGGGAGCCTGGCCTGGGTTAGCCCCCATCTCCATCCCCAAATCCTGGGGATCTCCGTCAAGGCCAGGTCCAGCGTCCCAGTGCTCTCCGTACTCCTGCTGCAGCTGCTGGTTCCTGGCCACCCTCCACAGCCCCTGACCCATCTGCAGGATCTGGTGTATAGGCAAGACAACACAGGCAGCACAGTCTGCATGCGTCACATAGGGAATAGGTTCCCTCAGGAGGAATATAAAACAGAAGTAGCTCAGTGATCTACTTACTAAGCATTAAATTGGGAAATTCCTGGCTATCCAATCTGGCCTTAAATAGCCATGTACTCTTATAATCTCCACCAGGCACAGCCAGAAGAGGACTGGCCACCACTCAGAGCCTGATTCCTCTCTAGGTTTCTTCCTAGGTTCCTGCCTTTCTAGGGAGTTTTTCCTGTGCACATCTGTATTGCTTGCTGTTTGGGGTTTTAGGCTGGGTTTCTGTATAGCCCTCTGTGACATCTGCTAATGTAAATTACATTTGATTGAGCCAAAGTCCTATTTTAACAATCCAATATAAAAACGGAGGCCATCGTGCTACCTTGTTTAAATGTTTGGGAAACTGGATTACTTCCTGGTTACTTTTGTCACTGGCATGGCAACAGCTGATGGCAGGCATATCTATCTTGGAGTTACCCTGCTATGATGAGTCACTGAAGGGCTCAGCGGTTGTCACAAAATAGAGAAACATCCGTGACGGGTCAATTTAACCTGGATTCAGACCCTAGCTGTTTGTCCGCAGAAACATTTCAATGATTGCCTCTGCTTTCATGTGTCATCTCGCATACATTAGCCCAATCAAATTAAAGCAATTGCTTCCTGAAAGTGCACTCTGGAACAGTCTCTGTAAGGGGTCGAGGCAGATTCTAATGTGACTTTGCACAACAAGCTATTTTGAAATATACTGAACAAAAATATAAATGCAACAATTAACGATTTTACGGAGTTACAGTTCATAATGAAATTAGTCAAATTTAATAAATAAATTAGGCCCTAATCTATGGATTTCACATGATTGGGCAGCAGTGCAGCCATGGGTGGGCACAGGCCCACCCACTGGGGAGCCAGACCAGGCCAATCAGAATATGTTTTCCCCCACAAAAGGGCTTTATTACAGACAGAAATACTCCTAAGTTTCTATCCCGCAGGTGAAGAAGCCTGGATGTGGAGGTCCTGGGCTGGCATGGTTACACGTGGTCTGCGGTTGTGAGGACGGATGGACGTACTGCCAAATTCTCAAACAACATTGGAGGTACAGAAAATAACATTAAATTCTCTGACAACAACTCTGGTGGATATTCCTGCAGTCAGCATGCCAATTGCACGCTCCCTCAAAACTTGAGACATCTGTGTTATTGTGATGTGACAAAACTGCACATTTTATAAATGCCTTTTATTGTCCCAAACACAAGGTGCACCTGTGTAATGATCATGCTGTTTAATCATCTTCTTGACATGCCACATCTGTCAGGTGGATTAATAATCTTGGCAAAGGATACATGCTCACTAACAGGGATGTAAACACATTTGTGCACAAAATGTCAAATAAATAAGCTTTTTGTGCGTATGGAAAATGTCTGGGATCTTGTATTCAGGCTCATGGAACGTGTTTATATTTTGGTTCGGTGTAGTTACTATATGCATCAAGCCTGCTCTCTCCATCTTTACCCTTATAATCCTTGGGCCAGGAACAACTATCTAAACCTTTACCCCATCAGACAGAAGACAGTGCAACTGAGGCAAGGCCTAAACCATTTAGCCTGCTATCACTTACCCTCCATCATGCCAGCTATGTCCCTGTTTTTTCTCCAGGAAAACCCCCCCCCATCCACAACACAGATTGACGTGGTATTATATTATAAACCAGAAGTAGCCTCAGTTAACCCGCTAGGTGATATGCATTCAACTCTCTCCGACTCCCCTGTCAGTCAGTGTCAGTGAATGGGTTTGTAGCTTAATTTCTAATTCTTGTGTTTTTGTCACGTTTGTTTCCCCTTTTTTCTCATTTAACTTGCAGTGTTCGGAAAGAGCTTGTGAGTAAGCATTTCACTACACCTAGTCGGCACGTGACAAACAACATGTCAGACAGTTTACACTACAGACACTCTTCTCTCGTGTAATAGCATCTTAGAATGGTTCAGAGCTGAATCATAGCCTGGTCTCAGATTAGTTTGTGCCATCTTGCCAACTCCCGTGGTGATTGTTAAGACAGCCCAAACACATCTGGGATCAGGCTAGAATCTTCCATCCCTGTCACTACAGCTGAATCTCAATTCCAGCCCATTTAGCCTAACCACTGCTCGGAATTCCTCACATGTTCTCAATTCTCTGTTTCCCATGTGATGTGGGCATGCTCCTAGGCTGCTTGTCGCTCCATTGCTGCAATGCCATTGCACTTGTTATTCAGCATTCCCTGCTTGCTGCTGGAGCATTACGACTGTAGGCTGCTCAAAAAACACACTGGGGAATGTCTTAATGCTACAATATGTAACATTTTGGGCAAGCTGACCAAATCCAAAGAAATGTGTGTTCTAGATATGTCAGTCTCATTGAAAGCAAGTCTAAAAAGTGGTAGGTATGTTCTTTGTAAGATATGTCCATGATTCCCGTTATGTTTATTTTTTTTGCATCTTTTACTTTTGTACACAAGCTTCAAACAGCTGAAAACACACTATTTTTGGATATGGAAAACATATTTCACAGCGGTTTAGACGGTACAATGATTCTCTACACAGACGCATTATTTTGTCACAAACTGAAATTAGGCACTTATTAGAATTCTAGCAACCAGGAAAAGGCAGAGTTATTTCTGCATGTTGCATCTTTAAAGTTGACACGAGTCTACTGGTTATATGGTGAGAGGGTTACTGTAGGTCATAGATATGTAGGCTTAGACTAGGTCTAGATACATAGCCTAAACGGTTTGGATCAGTTCAACTGACCTAAGGGTGTATTTGTTCAAATGTGGATTGATGTCTTACTGTCATACTTATGACAGCCTAGCTTGCTAGTCAATTATTTTAAGCAAATAATTCAGTAGTAAAAAAAAAAAAAAAAAACTTGCACTCATTTAAAAGGAGAGAAAGCACAGTGCATGGTGTGATCACATTGGCTGAATTGATTTATTGCGAATGCACAGGACAGGCATATGGTTGGTCTACATTGGTAGTTGGTTCATGGGGTGGGGCATTCAAATTAGGTGGGTTTGGGGGTGTTTTAACTGAATCTGGTGATCGCAAACATATAATTTGAGTTTAAAATGAGCAACTATCTACAGTGGGTTTTGACTTCTTAGTGATGGAAAAACAGGTGGTAGCCTACCTGTACGGAGAATGTTGTACCCAATGGTCTGTGTACAGTCAATAAAGTGACGCAGCATACAGATTCTGAGAAATCATTCTGATCAGCTGCCTACTGAATGTACAATCTTTAACAAACGTTTCGCTAGTGAGAAGGACATTCATGCATACCTGTAGTCATGTAATAAGAAGTCTCTTGGTAAACAGAGGGACCATACTCTGTCAAGCACTAGAGTTATGTGCCCCATCGTCTGTTGACGTTTGCCTAATTCAGTAATTGGATAAACTGTCAGACAGTAGTGGGCTGGAAACACGTTCAGCGTCTTGCTGGAAACAACGTCAAACTTGAAGTTATGTTCGGCAACTGATAGATAATGTCACTATCAAGCTAGATTGACCTAAAGCCCTCGCCTTTCTTCAATATAATTAATTATACAAGCCAACCAGCCATTGGGGAGGCTCGTCTTGTCAATGACAGACCATCCTAACCAGCGCCACCTACCTGAATTGTATGGAAGATTGTACCGCCGCCGCGACGTATACACAGTCCAGAACGTAAACAACTTCGGTGGGAATAGTTTTGGGTCTTCTACCGGCAACCAGATGCTCCCATCTCCGTTAAATGCTGGCCAAAAACACCCACTCTCGTCGCTGTTGTAGAGAAAAACTGCCCTCAAAGTGACAACAGGCCTAATCTGTCCCTATCACTCAATATAAGGCTTCTTCAACTCCTCATTTCGCCCTCCTCTTTTTACACGCACTGTTGTCTGGTTTGACGTTTCGCGTGCTGTAACTGAGTAAATCCATCTAACGATTGTGATTGGTACTTAACTATGATAGTTTAACGACCCAAGAGCATGCTTTTGCGGCAAAGTCGATAGCGCGCCGGACCTGGGGCTCGAAGGTCGAGGATTCGAGACCTGCTCCCTGCTGTTTCATTACAATATTTTCATTTTTGTTTAAAAAACTATTATTCTAGTAAAAAGGTCGGCCTACAACAGAGCAGTTTAACGAATCTAATGAAATCCATTTGACTTTTTTTACAAAAAAAATCTGCAGTGCATTGCTTTGTTTCTTCTAACACATTACAGGTAGCTAACCAGAATAATGATGTTTTGCTTTCAAATACAGACAGTAAAGACGACGTTTTTACATGGATTTAGTTAGTTCAGCTTGTTTCATAAGTCGTCGTCAGTTTACCATGGACATTAAAACCAGAAGTCTACAAACAACTTTTACCGTCATCTAGTTACGAATGTGCTCTTATGAATCTTCCTTCTAGTTTTTCTGATTCACTTATCATGGCAACCAATCGCGGCAATTATGTTATTTACCCGGGCAAAACAAACTAAATACACGTCCAGCTAGCTAGCGAATTTGGCTAGCACTTCTACTCAAATATAAGGTAATTTATTATATTTTGTGCGTGGTATGTTTCAGTAACTGCAACAACGAGTCACCTCAACAAAAACTAACGTTCGCCTATAACATAGCAAGTAACTTGCTGGCAAGCTGTGTTGGTAGCTAGCCAACATGTAACGTTACATAGCTATATTGTTTTATGTTAGTTAGCTAGATTGTGTTTTATCCATTCATTGTAAAAGAGTTAATGAAATAATTGTTGTGGTAACGTTACCTGTCTGTCATTTGCATCTTCAAGGTCCGCAATGATGTCAACCGGTGATTTGAAAGGATGTCTTCGGAAGCTGGATGCTCAACTACGGGCATTGAAGTACCCAAGAGAGGTCGACTATAATGGGTATGTTAGCTAGGTCATGGATAAAAATTGTGCCACGTTCACAAACTTTTTGAGGGAAGGAGCCAGTTTATACAATCTGTCGGCACCTGTGTTGTGTTTGTTCAGTTGATGGCCACATGATGTCTCCACTATTCAGTCTTAGTTGTAGTGCAGGAGATGTATGAATATTGGTGTCACTTTTACTTGCTTACATTGGAGATATACATCCCCCATATATTCCCCCATTCTGATATATAGTGAGCTCCAAACGTATTGGGGCAGTGACCATTTTTGTTGTTGTTTAGCTTTGTACTCCAGCACCTGATTTGACCATCAGGTATTCCAAGACACTTTGGATATGAAGTGATACAATGATTGAGTTTAAAGTGCAGACTGTCAGCTTTAATTTGAGGGTATGAACCATTTAGAAATGACAACACTTTCTGTACATAGTCCCTCCATTTTTGCTATCATTATTAGATAGATCTGAATAAATTGTGAATAATGATGTGTGAGAAAGTTAGATGCACAAATATCATACAACCCCCAAATGCTAATCTCCCCTGTTATTCTAATGAGAGAGAGGTTAGTATGTCTTGGGGTATGATATTTGTGAGTAACTTTCTCGCTCATCATCATTATTTACAATTCATTCAGGACTATCTGTAATCATTGTAGCGTCCACATGCATTTATGTGTTTTTAGAAGCATAGTAAATTTTTACTTACAGTAAAATTGACTCAAATGACACTACATTATTTACCATTCATTTCTATTGGGCACAAAATAATCTGAAACACAACCAAAACAAACAGCAAATGCATCCAACAATTTTGTAGATTCACAAGCTTGATTAAATCATTGCGCGCTAGGAATATGGGATCAAATACTAAACTTTTGACTACTTTAATACACACAAGTTAATTTGTCTAAAATACTTTTGGTCCCCTGAAATGGGGGTCTCTATGAAATTACCCTCAAATTAAAGCTAACAGTCTGCATTTTAACTTCATAGTCAAATCCTAAGTATTGGAGTACAGAGCCAAAACAACATGTGCCACTGTCCCAATACTATACCAAACATTAAGAAAACCTTCTTAATACTGAGTTGCCCTCAGCCTCAATTCATCGGGGCATGACTCTACAAGGTGTCAAGCGTTTCACAGGGATGCTGGCCCATGTTGACTCCAATGCTTCCCACAGTTTTTTTTTCAAATTGGCCTGATGTCCTTTGGGTGGAGGACCTGTCTTGATACACACAGGAAACTGTTGAGTGTGAAAAACCCAGCAGTGTTGTAGTCCTTAACAAAAACTGGTACGCCACGCACCTACTAACATACCCTGTTAAAAGGAACTGAAATATGTTTGATTGGTGGAGTGCTGCAGAGATGGTTGTCCTTCTGGAAGATTCTCCCATCTCTGTCAGTGACCATCGGGTTCTTTGTCACCTCCCTGACCAAGGCCCTTCTTCACAGATTGCTCAGTTTGGCTTGGCGGCCAGCTCTAGGAAGAGTCTTGGTGATTCCAAACTTTTTCCATTTAGGAATGATGGAGGCCATTGTGTTCTTGTGGACCTTAAATGCTGCAGACATTGTTTTGGTACCCTTCCCCAGATCTGTGCCTCGACACAATCCTGTCTCGGCGTTCTAAGGAAAATCTCTTCGACCTCATTGCTTCGTTTTTGCTCTGACATGGACTGTCAACTGTGGGACCGTATATAGGCAGGTGTGTGCCTTTCCAAATCATGTCCAATCAATTGAATTTACCACAGGTGGACTCCAATCAAGTTGTAGAAACATCAAGGGTGATCAATGGAAACAGGATGCACCTGAGCTCAATTTCAAGTCTCATAGCAAAGGGTCTGAATACTTACAGTATGTAAATAAGGTATTTCTGTTATTTATTTTGAATAAATTCGCAAACATTTCTACATTTTGCTTTGTCATTATGGGGTATTGTATGTAGATTTCTGATAAGTTTTTTTATATAATCAATTTTGGAATATGGCTGTAACGTAATAACGTGGAAAAAGTCAAGGGGTCTGAATACTTTCCGAAGGCACTGTACATACTCACTCCCCGGGCAGTTTATTAGCTACACCTGTCTAGTACTGGGTCGGACCCCCTCTTGCCTCCAGAATACGCTGAATTCTTCGGGGCATGGATTCTACAAGTCGGAAACGTTACACATTGATGTTGGTACATGCTGACGCGATTGCGTCATGCTGTTGCTGCAGATTGGACGGCGGTACACCACTGCAACCAGCCTATGCTGTTGACACCAGGCAGGGTCCATAGACTCTGCCATCAGTATGACGCAACATCCCATCTGGTTTGGGCTTAGTGGGACTATCATTTGTTTTTCAACAGGACAATAACCCAAAACACCTCCATGCTGTGTAAGGGCTATTTGACCAAGAAGGAGAGTGATGGAGCGCTGCATCAGATGACCTGGCCTCCACAATCACCTGATCTCAACCCAATTGAAATGGTTTGGGATGAGTTGGACTGCAGAGTGAAGGAAAAGCAGCCAAGTGCTCAGCATATGTGGGAACTCCTTCAAGACTGTTGGAAAAGCATTCCAGGTGAAGCTGGTTGCGAGAATGCCATGAGTGTGCAAAGCTGTCCTCAAGGCAAAGGGTGGCTACTTTGAAGAATCTCAAATATAAGAAATATTTTGATTTTTTTTAACACTTTTTTTTTGGTTACTACATGATTCCATATGTGTTATGTCATCGTTTTGATTTCTTCACTATTATTCTACAAATATTCTACATATTAACCATCCATGCAGTATCTAATAATGTTTTGGGCAGACGAGACCTTGAAGAAGAGGCAGGTGTGCATATGCTAGCATTTCTCATGATTTAACATTTTGTTCCACCATGAGCCTAATTTCCGATGATCCCGTTGTTATGATGAGCATATCTGACCAGGTCTTTATCCAGGTTGTGGGGTCACTGATTTCTATGGCCTTTGTCCATTACACTGTATTTGGCTTGAAAGTGCCAACACATTTCAAGTGTGATGACATATGGAACTTGTGATGAATTAAGAATGACAATTTAGGCTAGAATGAATATTATCAACAGTCTGTATGATGTTCTTGCGTGCTATAGGCAAACCTGCTCTGTAGTGTAGGATAAGGTCACGAGACTGAATGTGTCCCATATGGGACCCTATTCCCCAGATAGTGCACTACTCTTGCGTGCTATTGGCTCTTTTTAAATTTTTAAAAAAAAAAGTGCACTATATAGGGTGCTATTTGTGATGAAGACTAAATGATTTGGCTGGAAGACAGACTAAACATATGTAGTCCTATAAACATCCAGATTGGGGCTGTAGCCACGGGTACAGTTCATGGTCTGGGTTTGTTTTGAAGTCTCCGGCAGGCGGCAGAGGGGGTTGTACGGAGCCCTGCCCGACTAACTCGGTTTGTAAACATGCTTTACATTAACCAGCCGTGGGTCCCCCTCTGACGAGGGCCCCCAGTCTGCACATCTGATGAGCAGGGAAGCAGTGATTCCTTTTGAAGTGAAGAGCCTCAAACACAATATACTTGTGGGGAACTTAAAAAATGATGTGGCTCAAATACAATTTTCTGTGGATGTGAGACCATTTAAATCAGGAGACAAAAGGTTGGCCATTTAAAAAAAAAAAAAATTTTTTTTTTAATCGAACTCGTTTGGGTTCCATTGATGTCAAAATGTGTGTTGGGCTGCGTTTAGACAGGCAGCCCAATTCTCATATTTTTTTCCACTAACTGGTCACATCAGATCTTTATCAGAGCTGATCTGATTGGTCAAAAAAAAAAAATTGTTGAAAAATTGGTCTACCTGTCTGAACAGAGCATTATCGTCATATATTTTTAGGCCTAAATGATACTAATACGTATGAAAACAGTAGTACACATTGTAAAACACAATCTATGCTTTATCTCTACAGCTTGGCCAAAGGGGATCCTTCTGCCTTTCTCCCCATAGTGAGTTATGCATTCATCTCCTATTCACCACACCTTGCTGAACACCTGGTGCGCTTCGGAGTGGAACTCACTGGGAAGAACGACCTCCGTTTTATCGAATGCATCTACAAGGTAAATCCACACATTGATTCTATTTTGTTCTTTAAAAAAATACATATATTAAGGATAATGGTGTACAGTACCTGTCAAAAGTTTGGACACCTACTCATTCAAGGGTGTTCTTTATTTTGATTATTTTCCACATTGTAGAATAATAGTGAAGACATCAACTATGAAATAACACACATGGAATCATGTAGTAACCAAAAGAGTGTTAAACAAATCAAAATATATTTTAGATTCTTCAAAGTAGCCACCCTTAGCCTTGATGACAGCTTTGCACACTCTTGACGTTCTCTCAACCAGCTTCATGAGTAAAGCTTTTCCAACAGTCTTGAAGGAGTTCCCACACATGATGAGCACTTGTTGGCTGCTTTTCCTTCACTCTGCTGTCCAACTCTGCCCAAACCATTTCAATTGGGTTGAGGTCGGGGGATTGTGGAGGCCAGGTCATCTGATGCAGCACTCCATCACTCTCCTTCTTGGTCAAATAGTGCTTACACAGCCTGGAGGTGTGTTGGGTAATTGTCCTGTTGAAAAACAAATTATAGTCCCACTAAGCCCAAACCAGACGGGATGGCGTATCACTGCAGAATGCTATGGTAGCCATGCTGGTTAAGTGTGCCTTGAATTCTAAATAAATCACTGACAGTGTCACCAGCAAAGCACCATCGCACCTCCTCCATGCTTCACGGTGGGAACCAAGCATCCGGAGATTATCCATTCACCTACTCTGTGTCTCACAAACACGGCGGTTGGAACCAAAAATCTCAAATTTGGACTCATCTGACCAAAGGACAGATTTCCACCGGTCCACCGCTTATTGTTTTCTTTTAGTAGTGTGTTTTCTACACCCTTTTTTTCCCTCCCCAATTTCGTGGTATCCAACTATCCCATACGAGAGAGGCGATGGTCGAGAGCCGTGCGTCCTCCAAAACACAACCCAACTAAGCCGCACTGCTTCTTTGACACAATGCCCACTTAACCCGGAAACCAGCCGCTCTAATGTTTTGGAGGAAACACCGTACACCTGGTGTCAGCGTGCACTGTGCCCGGCCTGCCACAGGAGTCGCTAGTGCGTGATGGGACAAGGACGTCCCTGCTGGCCAAACCCTCGCCATGGACTCGAACCCAGAATCTCTAGTGGCACAGCTAGCACTGCGATGCACTGCCTTAGACCACTGCGCCACTCGGGAGGCCCATGGCTGGTAAACTCTAATGAACTTATCCTCTGCAGCAGAGGTAATTCTGGGTCTTCCTTTCCTGTGGCGGTCCTCATGAGAGCCAGTTTCATCATAGTGCTTGATGGTTTTTGCGACGCTACTTGAAGAAACGTTCAAAGTTCTTCAATTTTTCCAGATTGACTGACCTTCATGTCTTAAAGTAATGATGTACTGTCATTTCTCTTTGCCTATTTGAGCTGTTATTTCCATAATATGGACTTGGCCTTTTATCAAATCTTCTGTATACCAACCCTACCTTGTCACAACACTACTGATTGGCTCAAACGCATGCCAAGAGTGTGCAAAGCTGTCATTAAGGCAAAGGGTAGCTACTTTGAAAAATATAAAATATACATTGGTTACTACATGATTCCATATGTGTTATTTCATAGTTTTGATGTCTTGACTATTATTCTACATTGTAGAAAATAGTAAAAACTAAGAAACCCTGGAATGAGTAGGTGTGTCAACTTTTGACTGGTACTGTAGGTTAACATGTTTCTGTGACATAGCCTTAGCATTTAAGGATCATCATGCACAGTGGAGGGATTTTTACTCCATAGGTCTCCATTAGTATGGTAGGAAGAAGACGCTGAGCGTAATACTAGAACACTGTTTTAAACAAACATCTTTTGTGATGAAATCATGTTTTCGAATGTATCCCCGCCCCCCCCCCCCCTGCAGCAATCCCACATCCTGACCTAGACCTACCCGTTTGAGAAACACATTGGCATCACTCCCCAGTTGACTGTATTATCTCCCAGGGCTCGTTCCTTCATGCCCTCCCCATGATTTAACGTTCTGTTCATTCACTGCGTGCTGGGATCTTTCCTGGGTCCTACTTTTCCACTTTTCCCCACCCCATGTGGCCCCATGCAGTGCCGTCTCCCTAACACGGAACAGTTTCTCCCAATAGCAGGGACTCCCCTCTAGATCCCCTCTCTCATACATCACAGTTATCGTCGTAATGGTTCAAAATGGCAAAGTGTTTCCTCACAGGCACTCGCACACTGTGACTTCAGTTTATTCCTTGGGGTCTCCTGAGGCCAACGGGTGTCTACCGAGACACTCTGCTGTGGTTTAACCCCTCCAAGCTTGAGCTGAACCGCAATATCTCCCCCTAATACACACACATGGAAGACATTGGCATTGCATCACTCACTACCAATAAAGTCCTTTTGAAACAGTGCAGGATTTCCTCTGTAGAAGTGAAAGGTAGGCTGCATGTGGGATTCCTTTTCATTCCTGTGGTGCTCAAATGACATGAATGTAGTCTAGGAATTCCATTCATTCTTAGCTATGGGAAATGGTATAGGCCTCCACTGTCGGAATTCCTTTTTTCATGATATTGTGCTTGGTCAGGTCAAGGCTAAGCCATTTCCTTCATCTCACGTTCTAATATTACAGCTCCTCTCTCATCACAACCAACTGAGGACAAGGACAAGGAATTACTTGTGTAATTCAGGGGTTTTTCAGTCTTTTTGTTGAGGCTGTACTATAGCCTTTGTTAACCCTGCTATCAGAACCAGAAGGGTTTTCACTGAGCGGGTCCTGATCTGCACTCTGGTGTTTCCTTCCAGCTGGCAACCGGTGGTCGGCAGCACAGCGTCCTTGAGCAATTATGTTTTATAAAGGCTTACATGAAATCCTGATTCCTGCGGTGAACACAGGAACTCCATGTTGGTCCAAGTTCTCATCTCGGATCAGAATCCCCTCTTCTGTTCTCTGAGCGCTGAGGCCGCAGGCGAGCTATCTGCCTCTCACAGCATCGGTTCATTTTCGCGAGAGAGGAGAGGGAGACCGAAAAGGACAAGGAAGAGCGAGACCCTCTGTGCGATGGCTGGCGCCCAGTCACTGCTTCACACACACACACACACACACACACACACACACACACACACACACACAAAAATATGGGAGACAGATTGAGCCGACACCAGCAGCATTTCCTACAGAAGAAATGCAGAGAGGAGACAAGCCATTTGCTCTGCGTTATAGTCGGTGACCTCCTGTCATACCTACTGCCATCTTTCCCTGAACTCATGTCAACTATAATGAGTTTTACAATTATCAGTAGAATGTTTGGATTTGTCATGTTTTCCAGCTCCTATTATTCCCTTTTCACGTGAATGAAGTGTATCGAGGGAAGGGATACACGTCATATTTTGGAAGGGAAAACAAACTCCATATACTTTTAAAGTGATTACAACCAAATGGAAACTGTGTAGAAAATATCATGGATCTACATTTATACTGTTTCTTGACTGTGTCCAGCTTACTAATAATCATTCAAATGAAACCTAGACAGTCGGGTAGCATCGAAAATTGCAAAAGCATTGGATTACAGGACAATTTCTTTGCACGTTTTGATGGTGAAGAAATGAACACATTTTCAGTGTGACCCTCTTGGACCTTCTTGAAGAACGAATGTGGCCCCCTAAAACCCCTGTACCAGATTACTTTGCAATGTGATCTTCAATGACAATTCAATGAATATTGTTTTGATCTTCGCATTTTTTACCGTTTGAATGAAGAAAACATGGTGTATTTTTGATTTGAAACTATTTTTCAGCAGGGACAATTCAGCCGTGTGTGTGTGTGTGTGTCAGTCATACTGTCTATTGTTCACCCACATCTAGGTACTGCGGGATCTCTTCCACTACAAACCCGTCCTGACCAAGCAGCAGTTCCTCCAGTTTGGCTTTGCAGAAAGAAAGACCTGCATCCTCTGTGATGTCATCGCCTTCGCCCTGCAGAAACACAAAGAGCTCAGCAAAGGCAACAAGGTCAGTCTGTCTCCCTCAGCTTTGACGAGCCTCGAGAAAAGCGTGTCATCAAACGACATGATAATGATGACACGGTATTCACGGTTCAATTAACTATTGCACCCTCTTGATCAGACCATGTCTGTATTGTAGTAGAGAATGTGTTCTCAGTAGCCTACCTGGTAAAATAAAAAGTTAATGTATTGCATCTGTGTGTGTTGCAGGCAAAGCCGAGACTGCGTTTTCAGGCCTCGAGTTCAGACTCCAAAAGTGAGGCTCTCTCATTTCAGGCTGAAACAATGAACCCCATGGCCACCAAAGTAAGTCTTTGCCAAGGACATGACAGTGTAGACCAACAGACCTGTTCAGCTCTCTACACTTTATCAAAGAGGCCTGAGCTAGCCTAGTTAATAGTCCATTGTGACGCTGCATGAGTACATGGCCCGGCCTTAACATGACTAGGTGAGATGGTTATTTCCCACAGTTGTCCTTAAGCAGGCCACTAGTGGAGAGACACATTGGTGGTGACTCCTGGCGCTCCTCTAGTAGAACCTCAGATATTGAAGAGTCTGAGGAAGAGGAGGAGGGGCTGGGACTGGAGGAGGTCCAGAACCAAGCACCTACAGTCCCTCAAACAGTGAGTACCAGCATACTTCTCCACAATATAAGCACAGACACACACACACACACACACACACACACACACACACACAGCCTTTCTCTCTGTAACACACATCACTAAAGTGACACCACACACACACAGACTGGCTTGTGACCACCCTTCCAGGACCTGGTGGTGGAGGGGAGGCTGGCAGTGCTGGAGGCCCAGCTGTTGCAGGTCCAGACCCGGCTGGGGGGGCTCTCAGCCCTGGAGCAGAGGCTGGAGCTTCTAGAGAAGGCCTCGGCCGGGAGGATCACTATAGACAAGCACCAGTGGGAGAACCTGGAGAGCAGAGTGCTACTGCTGGAGACCAAACTGACCCTCTCCACAGCCACAGCCCAGGTAGGCTATTTGTGTGTGTCCCTATCCACTGCAAAGGGATTCTTGGATACTGTGTGTCAGCCATGGCAGGGATCGCTATACCACATCTGTCTGATCTGGAGACTCTTCTAAAGAACTCTCCCTACCTCTATCCAATGACAAGTAGAAGCAGATATTGAACTAATGATGTCAGTCCATTCCAGAATGTCTACTGTATCTCTGTTTGCTGGTTAAAGATGGAAAAATGTACAGCTTTCAAGGTTGTTTTTTTTCCCTCTAGGAGTCGTCGTCACTTATCAATGGAGGTTGGAGTCATCACGTGGCGGATAATGCAACAGAAGTCACGGGTTGGAACTGATTTTGGCAATAAAAGTATCTTGGATATTGATGAGGCCATCGTATACAATAACTGAAAACCAGTAATAGAAAGATCAAATTCCCAGTGTGATAAAAGTTCAACTGATGCTCACATACCCTTACAGAGTCAAGACCCAGTCCTCCAGAGAGCCTCCTACACAACTCTGGCTGTGAGCGTCCTCAGTCCTCCACCCCTTCTGCTAGCTATCCCATCAGCCCCTGTGTGACAACGGCACCCCCAGAGGTAATGGCAGATATTACGTGTGTGTGTGTGTATATATGTGTGTGTATACATACTGCTCTAAAAAACTAAAGGGAACACTTAAACAACACAATGTAACTCCAAGTCAATCTCACTTCTGTGAAATCAAACTGTCCACTTAGGAAGCACAAGGGCAGAAATGCATATTTTTCCACCTTTTCGGCTCAGGGATTGGAACCAGCAACCTTTCGGTTACTGACCCAATTCTCTTAACTGCTAGGCTACCAGGTGGTGAGCTGCTATATACAGTTTTTATATTTGGGCTGGATTCAATCAGTAGCATCGTGAAAGATCCACGTTATAGGTCGATGGAAATTTGAAATGCAATGTTCGAGGAGACTTCGTTCACGGTAAACTCTGCATGTGCCGAAATTACCTTAGAATTTTTACGTGGATCTTCCACAATACGGATTAAATCAATCCCTTTGTTTTTCATTCATTCTTGACTCCTTTTCTATAGGAGAATATGAAAGAGAGATTGGAAAGGATAGCCAACATGTAAGTACTGTAGATCTATGTTGTGTTCCCTCTGTTAACCAAGGCCAATACACCATCTACTGTATATAAAATAATACTGCATTTATGTTTAACCTCATTACGTTTTGTTCTTCTCCTTTGTTTTAGGATGAAAGACACTTCTAGCCTTTTAAGAAGTATAGAACCCTCAATGTAAATTCAGACTTAATATGTATTTTTGTAATTGATCTCTGGATTAGTATGCGAGTGATGAATAAAGGAATCATGGACAAATATTGACTTGTGTTCACAATCCATTATATAGAGTACCAGTCAAAAGTTTGGACACACATACTCATTAAAGGGTTTTTCTTATTTTTTACTATTTTCTACATTGTAGAATAATAGTGAAGACATCAAGACTATGAAAGAACACATATGGAATCATGTAGTAACCAAAAAAGTGTTAAACAAATCAAAATAAATTTCAGATTCTTCAAATAGCCACCCTTTGCCTTGATGACAGCTTTGCACACTCTTGGCTTTATCCCAACCAGCTTCATGAGGTCGTCACCTGGAATGCATTTCAATTAGCAGGTGTGCCTTGTTAAAAGTTCTTGTGAAATGTCTTTCCTTATTACTGCGTTTGAGCCAATCAGTGACAAGGTAAGGGTGGTGGTATACAGAAGATTGCCCTATTTGGTAAAAGACCAAGTCCATATTATGGCAATAACAGCTCAAATAAGCAAGGAGAAATTAGTCCATTACTTTAAGACATGAAGGTCAGTCGATCTGGAAAAGTGCAGTCGTAAAAACCATCAAGCGCTACGACGAAACTGGCTCTCATGAGGACCACCACAGGAAAGGAAGACCCAGAGTTACATCTGCTGCAGAGGATAAGTTCATTAGAGTTACCAGCCTCAGATACTGCAGCCCAAATAAATGCTTCAGTGTTCAAGTAACAGACGCATCTCAGAGGAGACTGCGTGAATCAGGCCTTCGTGGTCGAATTGCTGAAAAGAAACCACTACTTAAGCACACCAATAAGAAGACGAGACTTGCTTGGGCCAAGAAACACGACCAATGGACATTAAACCGGTGGAAATCTCACTTGGTCTGATGAGTCAAAATGTGAAATATTTGGTTCCAACCTCTTTGTGAGATGCAGAGTTGGTGAACGGATGATCCCTGAATGTGTGGTTCCCACCGTGAAGCATGGAGGAGGTATGATGGTGTGGCAGGTAGCCTAGTGGTTAGACTGGTACTGTAATTCTGTATTTTATTTGCACAAACAATTTTACGTACAATGCCCGGTCTTGTGTAACCTTACTTTCAATCAGGGTGGCGTGTCGGAATACCCGTCAACTGAGGGCTCTATTCAATCCGTATAGCGCAGGTTCAGCATGTGCAATTATAAGCAATGTTCCCGTGTAAGCGGACGCCACATTCACGGTAAACGCTGGATGTCAGCTTAATTGGAAATAACCTTTTACATTTCTGTCAGGCAATCTGTAATTCTTCAGCAATGCAAATTGAATTAAGCCTCACGGTATGCTGATGTCTACTCTGCAGTTGTGCCTAAACTGACCCACTTGCTTGAATTTTCCTGGCCACTGAACTATGGACCTGACCAGTAGAGGTCACTAACAGACCTCTCTGAGCCATCTTCTCCAGCTATACTGGACTATACTCCAGCTCCTGTTCAATCATCCTTCCTTCTCATAGTAGAGCTCTCCTAGGCCCTGTACGAACTGCAATGTATGAAGAGCAATTGCGTTTTGAAAAGAAGGCTAGGAGAAAGGACACAAGGAATTAATAATTTGAGAAAGTCTAATTCTGCTCAAGGTTTTCCTCAATTCAGGCCGATATTCAATTCAAGGCATGTTATAAAGCAGTGATTTCTCAAACCTCTCATTGAGATCTCCAGACCTCTCATGTACTTGATCTATTCCGGAGCTAGCACACCCTCTTCAATTTGTCAACTATACTGAACAAAAATATAAATGCAACATGCAACAATTTCAGTGATTGTTACTGAGTTGTACAGTTCATACAAGGAAATCAGTTAATTGAAATAAATAAATTAGGCCCTAATCTATGGATTTCAAATGAGTGGGCAGGAGCGCAGTCAGGGGCGAGCCTGGGTGGGAATAGGCCCACCCACTGGGGAGCCAGGCCCAGCCAATCAGAATGAGTTTTTCCTCACAAAAGGGCTTTATTACAGACATAAATACCCTCCAGTTTCAGGTGGCTGGTCTCAGGCAATCCCGCAGGTGAAGTAGCCGGATGTGGAGGTCCTGGGCTGGCGTGGTTACACGTGGTCTGCGGTTGTGAGGCTGGTTGGGCATACTGCCAAACTCTCTAAAACTATGTTGGAGGCGGCTTATGGTAGAGAAATGAACATGAAATTATCTGGCAACTGCTCTTTTGGGCATTCCTACAATCAGCATGCCAATTGCACGATCTCTCAACTTGAGAACTGCACATTTTAGAGTTGCCTTTTGTCCCCAGCACAAGGTGCACCTGTGTAATGATCATGCTATTTGATCAGCTTCTTGATATGCTTATTTCCATATGCAGCGTTGTACCGTGAATGTCGTCTTTGCTGACAAAGTGCTCTTTAATTGAATCCTGGCCTAAAATATAATAGAAATGCATAATAAAAAACAAAACAATGACCAAGGAGAGTTGTGGATCCAAAGAAATGGACAACCCAGTGTGCTGGAGCATGGTGCTTGCAACACCAGAGATTTGGCTTTGATTCCTGTAAGCGCCACATAAGCTGTGGTGTAATCGAGGATTGGCCACAGTACAAACACTCAAGAGGCAGGTTAAAGGCAAAATATAGCCTTTTAATGACAAACTTAGCTGGGGACTGGGATAAAAAACCAGGACCTCCCTGGGGCTGATCAACCACCAAATCGGTCGCCGGAGGGATGGTCACCTTCTGAGGCTTAGAACCATGGTTCTGAGGGGCCCACAACATGATCAAACTCTAATTCAGAGCATATCTTACTTAATCAAACTGAACCAAAGACCTTCATTCAAACAAAGGTCCATGAGCTTGGACAGTCTTCAGCAGCTCCTGCTGCTCTCTCTAAGTGGCAAACCCCCAATCAGTGGTGTAAAGTACTTAAGTAAAAATCGTTTTTTTGGGGTCTCTGTACTTTACATTACTATTTATATTTTTGACAACTTTTGCTTTTAGTTCACTACATTCCTAAAGAAAGTAATGTACTTTTTACTCTATACATTTTCTCTGACACCCAAAAGTGCTAGTTACATTTGTAATGCTTAGCAGGACAGGAAGATGGTCCAATTCACACACTTATCAAGAGAACATCTGACAGACTCCATAAACACACATGCTTCATTTGTAAATTATGTCTGAGTGTTGGAGTGTGCCCTTGGCTATTAGTAAAAAAATACATGTAATGGTACCGTCTGGTTTGCTTAATATATAAGTCATTTGAAATGATTTATACCTTTTACTTTTGATACTTAAGTATATTTAAAACCAAATACTTATAGACTTTTACTCAAGTAGTATTTTACTGGGTGACTTTCACTCAAGTCATGTTCTATTAAGGTATCTTCACAGTTGGGTACTTATTCCACCACTGCCCCCAATGCATCTTCTTCGATGAAGGCACCCAATAAATGTTGCGTTACCGAGTCAGAAAACAAATGTGTTCGATGTGTTCAAATGCCTCTTGATTTTCATGCTTGTATATTTCACAGACAAAATCTATATATTTCACCAATTAAGCACATAGAAAAATGCAGTGCTTTTGCTGATCCTTTATTTCCCTGACCACAGTGTGATGTTTGGATTTGACCACTAGAGTTCACTAACAGACAGTATATTCCCGCTGACGTTATTAATTCATGCTTCATCGTTGCCCTCTAGTGGTCATTCTATGTATAAGAGAACAATACATCTGTCTTATCCTTCACTGCTACTTTGAATATTTGCAAAGTGCTCTGTGAGATGGAATGTTTCCAGAGCAAATTGCCACTAAATCTGAATGGTCATTCCTAGAGGGTCCATTCATTGACCCCTTGTTCTAGAGACAGCAAGTTAGAACAGAGCTAGCCTAACATCTCAGACCTTTCTCCCTCCCTCCGTCTCGCCTTCCCTCTTACCTGTTGTTTAGCTCAGCTCCCAGGCCTCTAGCTGGCTGAAGCTGTTGGAGAGGTGAAACATCCAGGTCATGTGTCTGGACCTGTCTGGAAGGATGTACACATTAGTATTCTGGAACAGAGTCTGCTATTGCGAATCCAAGGCACTGTTCCTGAACATTGTTATTGACTTTCAGTGTGAGTCAGGAGTAAGTGTGACGCAGCTCAGCAAAAACATGGGTAGATCAGAGGTGAGCCCTGACAGTGGAGGTGGTGTGTCTTTCTCTCTAGTTGTTTGTGAATGTGTGCATGTTTCCCTCTGCTTGTTTGTTTGTTTGTGTGTGTGTTGGTGTGTGTGTCTGCTTGTTTGTTTGTGTGTGTGTGTGGAGCAGCTTTCTGTGATGATGGGAGCTCAGCAGGGGGTGCCAGCTGGCAGAGCGAGACCACACAGTCTCTGTCGTAAAGTCTGATCATAGACCTACAGAGCGAGAACCAAAAGTATCAGATCCACACATTCCTCCTTTTCGACTCAACAAACAGCATGTAACTCCTTTTAAAAACACCCCCACGTCCCTCCTTTCCTCCCCCAAATCCAACAGGAGACCCTGGACCACCCCTAACCCTCACCCATACTGAAACACCCAGTCTTGGTTACTACAGGACTGCTGCGGCCTGACTGTGAGACCTGCCCTACCCAGATGTGGCTAAGCCGGGGGAGAAGTCCTTAATCACTTCTTCTCCACTGGTATGTTTCCTCAAGATTGTTCCCTAAGCCCTGCTTGTTTTTACTGGCTGTGTGTGAGGGTTTTAATTTGATGTTCTGTACTGTGCATTCTGTGTTTTCTGTGTGTGAGGGTTTTCATTTGATGTTCTGCACTGTGCATCCTGTGTTTTCTGTGTGTGTTGACTTGTTGGGATTCTGTGGCTGTGTCTTGCTGTATGTAGTCTATCAAGAGAAACTCCTCTCCCAAGAAAAAGAATGTTCTATGAATTGAATACAACACACGACTAAAGAGTACAATGAAGCACTGTTGTGATCTCCTGCCTGAACAAACACATCCCTTGCATTGTGTGGAGTTGAAGAGAGCCGCTCCATTTCAGCTTAAAGTAATTACCCGGAGCTGTAGGGCTTTTGGAAGGGGAGGAAGTGTATTCACTAGACACATACACCCTCCCTCCCTAATGTTGATATGCATTGAATAAAGGGAAGCCCTCCAAGGCATGTTGAATGAAGCCCATTGATTCCATCAATCTTTTTCTTTGCAATTGTCTTCTCAGTCATCAGTTTAGTTCATTACGAATTGCAGTAAAACAGTCAATTCTCCAAGGCATTGGATTGAATTATTATATACATTTTATATACATTTTATAATTTTTTTCTGTCATAATTTGAATGTTTTCTTGTTTTATGGACTAGACTGTGAAGCGATATGCTTCTTCAACCCTAAAGGAATGTGTCTTTTACAGCAGAAAGGCCTACAAGTGTCCAACAAGGAACAAACAAACTATGCCACCTGTTCCCTCAAGTGTATTTCTGATAAAAGGCTCTAGTATTACGTCTGTGTTGTCTTATTGCTACAACATACCTGCTATACCGTAAGTCAAACACCATCTGCACAAGTAGCTGTTTCAATAGAAAATCCCTTCCCTCCACATATACAAAAAGATAAACACGACATGCAACAATTTAAATGATTTTACTGAGTTGCATTTCACACAAGGAAATCAGTCAATTGAAATAAATTCCTTAGGCCCTAATGTATGGGTTTCACATGACTGTGGATACAGATATGCATCTGTTGGTCACAGACCAAAAAAGGTAGGGCGTGGATCAGAAAACCAGTCTGTATCTGGTGTGATAACCATTTGCCTCATGCAGCGCGACACATCTCCTTCGCATAGAGTTGATCAGGCTGTTGATTGTGTCCTGTGGAATGTTGTGTCGCGCTGCAATGGCTTTGTGAAATTGCTGGTTATTGGCGGGAACTGGAACACGCTGTCGATCCAGAGCATCCCAAACATGCTCAATGGGTGACATGTCTGGTGAGTCGGCAGGCCATGGAAGAACTGGGACATTTTCAGCTTCCAGGAATTGTGTACAGATCCTTGAGATGTGGGGCGGTGCATTATCAGGCTGAAACATGAGGTGGTGGCAGTGGATGAATGGCACGAAAATGGGCCTCAGGATCTCTTCACAGTATCTCTGTGCATTCAAATTGCCATCAGTAAAATTTGAATGTGTTGGTTGTCCATAGCTTCTTCAGTTGTGCAAACTCAGTTTCATCAGCTCTGGCAACAGCTCTGGTGGACATTCCTGCAGTAAGCATGCCTATTGCCCTCAAAGCTTGAGACATCTGTGGCATTGTGTTGTGTGACAAAACTGCACATTTTAGAGTGGCTTTTATTGTCCCCAACACAAGGTGCACCTGTGTAATGATCATGTTGTTTAATCAGTTTCTTGATATGCCACATCTGTCAGGTGGATGGATTAACTTGGCAAATGAGAAATGCTCACTAACAGGGATGTAAACAAATTTGAGGGAAGTTAGCTTTGTGGATGTATTAAACATTACTTAGATCTTTTATTTCAGCTCATGAAACACTTTACATGTTGCGTTTATATTTTTGTTCAGTATCTATGCCATTCAGCATATCCAAACCAACTTAGTCATACATTTTATATATGGGTGGTCCCGGGAATCAAACCCACTATCCTGGTTTTGTAAGCACCATGCTCTACCATTTGAGCTACAGTTTTTAACTGAAAGCCAGAAACCATCAGTCCCAATTTACTCTGCTCTAAAACGAATACGCTAGCCACCACTATGATTCATGATGTAATCACAATGTGTCTCAAGACTAAGAGCCCCAGAGGCTGATATTAAGACAGAGCGAGAGAGAGGAAAAGAAGGTCATAGTGAATGTGTCATTATCTTTTGTTGATTAGCCTTGCCTGGAACACATGGCTCTGTCGCTCCCCACATCTACCTTAATCTGCATCTCCACTCCAGCCTTCATCCGTCTCAACAGTATTGAGAAAACAGACAGAACGAGAGAAAGAAAGAGAGAGGGAAGAAGGAGGGATAATCTAAGAGGGAGCTGGCACTCGGCTCATTCCTCCAGGGTCCTGAGTGTGTGAGGGTGCCATATGCCTCTGTGTGCGCCCCGCCACTCCTCCCTCCTCTCACACCAGTCCACATTCAAGCCATAGCAGACAGACATGGCAGGCACCGCTGGTGCTTACCGCTGGTGCTTTACCTTTTTGATTGGTTAGCCCCATAGCAGACAGACATGGCAGGCACCGCTGGTGCTTACCGCTGGTGCTTTACCTTTTTGATTGGTTAGCCCCATAGCAGACAGACATGGCAGGCACCGCTGGTGCTTACCGCTGGTGCTTTACCTTTTTGATTGGTTAGCCCCATAGCAGACAGACATGGCAGGCACCGCTGGTGCTTTACCTTTTTGATTGGTTAGCCCCATAGCAGACAGACATGGCAGGCACCGCTGGTGCTTACCGCTGGTGCTTTACCTTTTTGATTGGTTAGCCCCATAGCAGACAGACATGGCAGGCACCGCTGGTGCTTTACCTTTTTGATTGGTTAGCCCCATAGCAGACAGACATGGCAGGCACCGCTGGTGCTTTACCTTTTTGATTGGTTAGCCCCATAGCAGACAGACATGGCAGGCACCGCTGGTGCTTACCGCTGGTGCTTACCGCTGGTGCTTACCGCTGGTGCTTTACCTTTTTGATTGGTTAGCCCCATAGCAGACAGACATGGCAGGCACCGCTGGTGCTTACCGCTGGTGCTTTACCTTTTTGATTGGTTAGCCCCATAGCAGACAGACATGGCAGGCACCGCTGGTGCTTTACCTTTTTGATTGGTTAGCCCCATAGCAGACAGACATGGCAGGCACCGCTGGTGCTTACCGCTGGTGCTTTACCTTTTTGATTGGTTAGCCCCATAGCAGACAGACATGGCAGGCACCGCTGGTGCTTTACCTTTTTGATTGGTTAGCCCCATAGCAGACAGACATGGCAGGCACCGCTGGTGCTTACCGCTGGTGCTTTACCTTTTTGATTGGTTAGCCCCATAGCAGACAGACATGGCAGGCACCGCTGGTGCTTACCGCTGGTGCTTTACCTTTTTGATTGGTTAGCCCCATAGCAGACAGACATGGCAGGCACCGCTGGTGCTTGGGCCATGCTAGGCTAATTGGAGTAATCAGTCATTGTAATGACTGCTGCTGGTATAGATGACTGAAATGTATGGGCCCAAACCGGGCAGTGAAGTGTCTTTAGACACACGCCTGCGATCAAATGTGACACTTAGCTTATAGCGGATTCCCCCCATGACTCTCCACAGTAAGTGGTAGTTATTGTTTGTCAGCTCTTTCCTGGGCTCATGAGGAAAGTGACTTTGATGTTTTGTTATCTGCCTATACGCAGACGATGCGCTGCAGGTAGGGCCCTGCGGCCGCTAGGGGGACTATTTGGGGGTGGACCTCAGTTCTCAACTTACTGTTGAAAAATAGCATAGAAGAATACACCACGCGCAATTTAGAAATGTGGTAGCTAGTGCATCAGCAGTTTTTCTTCTGTTAAGTCAGAAAGTCAATAAGATAGCGGTAAGTTAGTCTAGCCAGCTATCTAAACCTTCATGGCTGAACCATATCCTGCTTAGGGCCCCTGTGTAAGAACATCCAGTCATTGTTGATTTGATTCACATTAAGATTCCGTTATTATCTTACCTAACATTTGTCTCGGTTCCAAGCCGGTCATCCTGCGAACAATTTACCTACTTCACGCCCCCGAGGATTGTTTTTCTAACACTCCAATTTAACTCCACTATTTCTCCTCATTGTTTTGTTACGAAAATAATTTCCTCGGCTTGATCTAATGATTGATTGCAAATGTACTCTTATTTCTCACTCTCTCGGCCAATAGAAGCCAAGTTGTTATAGTTGGACCCGGGCCAAAAGCCCTTTGGGTTGCCAATCAAAACAGTTTCCACAGGGCTATGGGAAGTCCTACAATAACATCTTATCATTGTGAGCGAGCACACTAGGTGAGCTGTGGAGGTCACTCGGACATGGGGTTGAAAAATAAACACTGCGACTCTCTCACACTGTGAATGTGCTGCTGAGGTCACTGCCCGAGCAGACGCTACAAACTGACAGTGGACTGTTGGCAGGACCTGCATCAGAGTCTGGGTAAAGAAGGCTATAGAACCGAAAGAGGCACATTGGTCCACTACACACCACAAATCAGTGGTGAAAACATAATGTTGAAGTCGGAAGTTTATATAGACCTTAGCCAAATACATTTAAACTCAGTTTTTCACAATTCCTGACATTTAATCCTAGTAAAAATTCCCTGTCTTAGGTCAGTTAGGTTCACCACTTCATTTTAAGAATGTGAAATGTCAGAATAATAGTAGAGAGAGTGATTCATTTCAGCTTTTATTTCTTTCATCACATTCCCAGTGGGTCAGAAGTTTACATACACTCAATTAGTATTTGGTAGCATTGCCTATAAATTGTTAAACTTGGGTCAAATTTTTCGGGTAGCCTTTCACAAGCTACAGTAAGTTGGGTGGATTTTGGCCCATTCCTCCTGACAGAGCTGGTGTAACTGAGTCAGGTTTGTAGCGTGCTCTCACATGCTTTTTCAGTTTTGCCCACAAATTTTCTATGGATTGAGGTCAGGGCTTTGTGATGGCCACTCCGATACCTTGACTTTGTCCTCAAGCCATTTTGCCACAACTTTGGAAGTATGCTTGGCGTCATTGTCCATTTGGAAGACCCAAGCTTTAACTTCCTGACTGATGTCTTGTGATGTTGCTTCAATATATCCACATAATTTTCTTCCCTCATGATGCCATCTATTTTGTGAAGAGCACCAGTCCCTCCTGCAGCAAAGCACCCCCACAACATGATGCTACCACCCCTGTGCTTCACGGTTGGGATGGTGTTATTCGGCTTGCAAGCGTTCCCCTTTTTCCTCCAAGCATAACGATGGTCATTATGGCCAAACAGTTCTATTTTTGTTTCATCAGACCAGAGGACATTTCTCCAAAAGTATGATCTTTGTACCCATGTGCAGTTGCAAAACGTAGTCTGGCTTTTTTATGGCGGTTTTGGAGCAGTGGCTTCTTCCTTGCTGCCGTTATAGGACTCGTTTTACTGTGGAACGAGATACTTTTGTACCTGTTTCCTCCAGCATCTTCACAAGGTCCTTTGCTGTTGTTCTGGGATTGATTTGCACTTTTCGCACCAAAGTACGTTAATCTCTAGAAGACAGAACGCGTCTCCTTCCTGAGCGGTAGGACGGCTGCATGGTCCCATGGTGTTTATACTTGCGTAGTATTGTTTGTACAGATGAATGTTGTACCTTCAGGTGTTTGTAAATTGCTCCCAAGGATGAACCAGACTTGTGTAGGTCTACAATTATTTTTCTGAGGTCTTGGCTGATTTCTTTTGATTTTCCCATGATGTCAAGCAAAGAGGCACTGAGTTTGAAGGTAGGCCTTGAAATACATCCACAGGTACACCTCCAATTGACTCAAATGATGTAAATTAATTAGCCTATCAGAAGCTTCTAAAGCCATGACATCATTTTCTGGAATTTTCCAAGCTATTTAAAGGCACAGTCGACTTAGTGTATGTAAACTTCTGACCCACTGGAATTGTGATACAGTGAATGTATAAGTGAAATAATCTGTCTGTAAACAATTGTTGGAAAAATCACTTGTGTCATGCACAAAGTAGATGTCCTAACTGACTTGCCAAAACTATAGTTTGTTAACAAGTCATTTTTGGAGTGGTTGAAAAACTAGTTTTAATAACTCCAACCTAAGTGTACGTAAACTTCCGACTTCAACTGTATTTGTCCAGGAAAAAAAAAAATCAAATACATCTGTTCTATCATGACCGTTGTGAAACAGAAACGGCATCTGCTGCAAAGGCCAGCCAGATTGTCTGACCTTGTGGCAACAGGCCAGTCATCATGGTTGAAAAACATGGCTGGGATAAAGGCTGTTTAGAGAATAAATAACACAAGACTATCTCGCCGAGCTAAGGGTTTGCAGAGTTTTTATAGAATGCTGAACCAATGTAAGCCCTTCTGCCTCTGTTTACATTGAAGACATCTCAACCCCGAGCAACACTGGGAGTTGGCAGGAGTTGTACTCTCTCTCTCGTTCCCACCATAGTTTGTAAAGAACATATTAACTGACCTTTTGTAGTTCTTATCTTAAATCGGTTCCGAACCCCTCCAAAACAATAACTACACCCTGTGGTCGATAACCAATCAACCACGGCAGAGGATAGGACGAGGTCACACACGTTTCCGTAAACATCTAGACATTTCTGAAGCAAGGTGTCATGTAATGCAGCTTAAATGATAAACAGAGGGTAAAGGAGTAAACTTCCCTGAACAAATGAGAATGTCTCTCAATCTTTTTCTAAGGGGTCGCCAGTAATTAGAGCCTAAGGGTATTTTCAATGGATACGTGTTCTTTTAAATTGGGCCGTTATTTTTGAGTGACTAATTTTATCCCTGGCTGTCAATCATCATTGCTACATGTGCTCCACGTTGTCATATCATTCTTGCGAAAGCAACAATGCTGGGAGAGTTGACGGCTCGACTTACAGACATATATACTCATATTGTTTCTCTATGACCTTTGACCTTTTGGTTGCTTTTCAGTTCTCTAAAGCAGAGGCACTAATACCACACCATCCTCGGAGTCAACTTAATTACTATGCAACAGGAATTTGCTTTACACTCTCCATAGGAATACTGACAACATATTGTGTTGGCTTATATGGTTTAAAAGGGTGTTCTATTCAGACCGTGAAGGGAGTTTGTTGACTGACTGGTTCTGTTGACGCTTGCCAATCAGATTAAATGGCAGCCAGTGAGTGACCTTCTCGTCTGGTAGGTATTGTCTGTGTAACCTTCTCACACAGGCACCATCCGTCCACCACCAATTAGTAGCCAATCTTACAGAGCACAAGGCAACAGTTTGTTTCATGAGTTTGGTGTAGTCCTGCTGATATCGATAACTTATGTGTAAATCACTTTTTACTTTTAACACATGCTGCCAGAACATGCTGCTTTGACCTTACAGTAACAGTAGTTGGTTGAAATGAAGAGAATCATCATAGTCAAAAATAGAATAAGGAAATCAATTTTGGCAGTGGTGACTCAAGTCATTTCCACTATGCCATTTTCTCCTCAGACAACATAAGCAACGAGTCACAGGAGTTCACGAGAACCTTACGGGAGAGAAAGTCCCCATGTTGTTGTGTGCCTGTTCTATGTGTCCAGAAGAGCGGGATCCAACTGGGCACACACTGGTTGAACCAACGTTGTTTTCACGCCATTTAAATTAAATTACGTTGAACCAATGTGAATAGACATTGAATTGACATCTGTGCCCAGTGGGATCCCACTTTTCCTCTGTGGTGGAAAAAGTACCCAATTTTCATACTTCAATTTTCATACTACCCTCTATCAATGGGGGCCGTCCTGAGTGCTTTATGGAAGGTTTAAAATATTTTTGTGGATGCGGATTAGGATATACCTCTGTGCAACTGGTGATTTGGAATAGTAAATATACCTTCATAGAAAATGACTCAAGTAAAAGTGAAAGTCACCCAGTAAAATACTACTTGAGTAATAGTCTAAAAGTATTTGGTTTTAAATATACTTAAGTATCAAACATAAATGTAATTTCTCATACTTAAGCATAAATGTAAACGTGTAAATTATTCCACATTTCTTGTATTAAGCAAACCAGACAACACCATTTTAGCCAGGGGCACACTCCAACACCCAGACATAATTTACAAACGAAGCATGTGTGTTTAGTGACTTCGCAAGATCAGAGGCAGTAGGGATGACCAGGGATGTTCTCTTGATAAATGTGTGAATTGGACAAATTTCCTGTCATGCTAAGCATTCATAATGTAACAAGTACTTTTGGGTGACAGGGAAAATTAATGGAGTAAAAAGTACATTTTCTTCTTGAGGAATGTAAAAGTTGTCAAAAATATGAAAAGTAAAGTACATACCCCCCAAAACGACTTTAGTAGTACTTAAAGTATTTTTTACTTAGGTACTTTACACCACTGATCTTTCTAGTGTGTTCTACCCATCTGTCTCAGTACTGGCTAGTCACAGTCCTTTACACCACTGATTTTCCTAGTGTGTTGTACCCATCTGTCTCAGTACTGGCTAGTCACAGTCCTTTACACCACTGATTTTCCTAGTGTGTTCTACCCATCTGTCTCAGTACTGGCTAGTCACAGTCCTTTACACCACTGATTTTCCTAGTGTGTTGTACCCATCTGTCTCAGTACTGGCTAGTCACAGTACTTTACACAAGGTCAAGCTGATGCACCTATTTAACAGTAATACAACAAAGACACGCACACACACACTGCATTACAAAGCCCAGCCATATCACTACACGACGAAGGGAAATCTCAAAATAATGTGCAGGCAAAACATTTTAATACATCACGTGTTGAACTGCCAGTGACACTACTGTAAAGTAATCATCATGGCGCTTACACAAGACTAACATACTGCTAAAGTTGGCATAAGCATTATGTATTTTGTTTATGCGGACATTGTGCTGCGTGACACAATATTGAAAGAAACACTATGGCTAAATGTATTTGGTTGAAAGGTTTCTGGTCTTTCTTACTGCCTGTTATCAAATGTATCGATTACTGTATTCTCTGACATGTTGTGGGGGTTACCCTACAAGATGGCAGTCATTGTGTCACTGGTTTTCACCAGGATTCCCTAGATGAAAATAGATGTCTGATTCTCAAGGGGTTGACCCATTGAGAATGATAGATGCCTCTAGTGGCCAAAAGGCCAATTTAGCATGGGGGCTTTCACCATTTTTTTGTTGCCATTTTAAGTAGTCGGTGTAGTCAACTGGGTGGCGATTCTTATGGGTTGTAGCCTCAATGGCCCTGCCCATGCTGTCACAGAATCTATAATGGCACAGACATAGAGATGAGACCTCTATCTAGATCTATGGGTTTACCCTTCCCATGGGTTTCTTCATAGACAGTAGTCATCTTGTTGCTCAATATTTGTAGATGAACCAGATCTAAAAAAAAAGCATTTCCAGAGTATAAAAAGTCAACACGAGTCACTGTAAGAATAACATAGAGTCTATGGGTAAACAAGAACTTAAAACTCAGGTAAATAGGCTTCGTTCTTCATGTGATGATAAGTCTTTGCTGTGGATCCATGCAGGTGCAGGTGTACAGCCTAGTGAAGATCACTAGAGGGCTGTGTATCCTACCTCCTACAATGGGTGCGTTCCTCTGCCCAGGCGTTGTCGACGCATGCCAGATCTTACAACGCCTGGAAATGAATTTTATGTATCAGCTAAACACATCATGTGTTATAGCAACATGGTGTCCGACTGCACAGTTGATTACATGGCACTCGGCCATCGGAGGATGCATGCAACGTCTGAGCAGGGGAACGCGACCAGTATCACTGTGTGGCTTTAGCTCTTTCTGCATGGACTGAAAGGCCTGTCCTCTCTCCTCATTCATTTCACTGATCTGAAAGAACCGACCAGAGGGGTACACTACAAAGCTGGATCAATGAGTTAGCCAGCTAACCTTGATAAACAACCAGAAATAACTATTCATTTTCTGGTTCATTTAACTTGGTTGTTGGTTGTCGAGTCAATTAGACCATGCCAATTTCAAGTTTTATTTTAAAATTTAAATAATTTGAAAGAAGATTTAGGCAAATTAGCTAGTTGGCTTACTCATTGATGCTGCTTTATAGCATATCCTTCTGGTGAAAGCCAGCCTAACAATGGGCTTCCACCATTTTGTTTACACCGTCAAGACATTTCCAATCAGTGTATCTGAGTAAACTGAGGTGGAGCTTTTGCTTTCGTCTGCCCAATTGTCTTGCCAACCTTAAAAAAGGTCCTGTCTGGTTCAGTGGGTATGAGTGTGAAGCTACCACCAACAACATCGTTGTGAGTTCAATTCCCACTGGTGCATGTTGAAAGGGCCATATTGGAAAGAAACCTCTCTCTAAATATCTAATGAATCATTGAGCCATACTTCTCAAAAGCCCTGTTTATGCCTGGTTCTAACCTTTGTCCCGATCTTGTCCACATTCTGACTGTGCCCACAGTTGTAGACGATTAAGATTGTGATCAGATCTTCCGACCACCTCCAGAGGTAGTCAGGGGCCCATTGTGATCAGGATATCTTACAAGTGTAGACGGATCTGCACAGTGAAATCATCATTATATCGGCCTCTAAAATCATTGACAGGTGGCAAAATTGACTTATGGCGTCAATGTGTTTGTTAAAATAGATAATTAAATATTGTTTTGAAAGAATATCTGTCAAATAATGTGCATACATACACTTTTGTCTTTTATCAGAAGGTGGATAAGGTCAGGACAAAGGACGCATGTTTTTACCTGGGACAGAGCGAGGCAATGGTATTTGAACTTTCACCAGGAGCATTCTTTAAACACCTGAAGGTGTATGCATTTCTCAAAGCAGGTTGGGAAATTCAGCTTTTACACCTTTTACCTTGAGCCAACATTTAATGAAATTTCTAATAAATCACTGTTCTTATTTAATGAACATAACTCCAAAATATATTTTTAATTATTTACTTCCCTGAGCCTCCGTTGACATTTGAAATGCTCAGTCTGATCTTGTGGGCATTAGGAAACAACATAAACATATATTTACACACACATCCCTGATTGGCTGATAGGATGGTCTAGAACCCACCCCCTTAACCAGATGAGCTGTCATTGTTTTTTTATAATCATGATGTGGGCCAAATGTTCCATCCCACCTTAACAGGCTGAAATTTCAGGCATTTATTTCAAACAGGTATTACACAAAAACGGTATTAACATCATTTTCACAATTTCAGAGTGTTATTTTTACCTCATAGTGTGGAAGCGTCCTAAAGAAATGTGTTTTTAACTGAACTGCCCCTTTAAGCCGTGGTTGTGGCTGTGCGTGACATTGCACACCATCACAAAAGGAAACATCATGGACCATATTAGGATATGTAACCTTCTTCTTGAACAAATTCATTCAACACCCTGATACACGGAAATACCATATTATCACATGCACTTTAGTCATTGTATAATTTGTATTTAACAGTGTGATGAATACATCATGCGTACATGCCATTCTGAGTAAACAGCTATGTGCTTCAATTGATCACAATGTGAGTTTTGAACAGGAGAGAGAACATCCTGTCTAATTCACAGCGGTTGGGAGGTAGATGCAAATATAGGTTTATGACCGGTGGTGTTAACTTAATGATGTGATTTAAACTATAAAGTTCACACCCAGCTCCTAGTCAATGTAGCCACCCTATCATTACATATGGCCTAGAAGCCCAACAACAGCAGAAAGAACATTCACACACACACATACACACACTCACACATTCCATCACTATACAATTCCACCCATCTCTCCATTTTTAATAAGGACCTATGACATAATTAGGCAGACACATTATCGTACTTAGCATGGGTGTGTTGTATTGTATCACATTGTATAAGTAGTCTTGCACGAGCCTTGGCTTGTGCAAGCCAAAACTGCTCATAGGAGCAGGAGTCTCTCTTCTCTTCTGTGAGGCAGGTTGATGGACAAGTACACCCCCTGGACAGGACTCTAGTCTATCGCAGGGCCTTACCACCAATCTATCTCTTTAAAGCTGCAATATGTCACTTTTTGGGCAACCTGACCACATTCACTAGAAATGTGCGTTATAGATCTGTCATTCTCACTGAAAGGAAGTCTAAGAAGTGGTAGATATGTTCTATGTGTGTTATTTCTGTGCTTCCATTCCTAACTTTCGTTCTTGCATCTTTTACTTTCAGTTTTGTACACCAGCTTCAAACAGCTGAAAATACAACATTTTGGGTTATTGAAAATGTATTTTACAGCGGTTCAGATGTTACAATGATTCTCCCCACTATTGCTTGTTTTGTCACATAAACTGAAATTAGGTTAATTAGAGCTAGAGCTATTACAAATTAGAGCTATTACAAATTAGAGCTATTACAAATTAGAGCTATTACAAATTAGAGCTATTACAATTTTAGCAACCAAGAAATGTCTGAGCGATTTCGGCTTATTGCAACTTTAATGCTGAGTGCCAAGCAGAGACATTCTAAACATAAGGCAGATAAGTTGGTCTGTATTACATGAAGGGATGCAAAATTCTGGTAACTTTCCCAAAGTTGCCAAGCTTTCCAGAAATCTTGGTTGGAGGACACCAGATTTCTGGCTCATTTCCTTCTGATTGTGGGAATCTTCCAACCGAAATTGATGGAAAACCTGGGAATTTAGAAATAGTTCGACATTTTTGCAACCCTGGTGTCAGGGGCAACGTTAAAGTAATTATATACTTGTATTACTTCTAGAGCTTTATCATTGCCATTTATAGCTAATAGATTGAAATGTTCATGAACCTCCTTTCGTGTATACACTACCATTCAAAAGTTTGGGGTCACTTTTAAAAATGCCCTTGTTTTTAAAAGAAAAGCAGATTTTTTTGTCCATTAAAATAACATCAAATTGATCAGAAATACAGTGAAGACATTGTTAATGTTGTAAATGGCTATTGTAGCTGGATATTCTTATGGAATATCTACATAGGCCCATTATCAACGACCATCTGTGTTCCAATGGCAACTGTGTTCCAATGGCACGTTGTGTTAGCTAATCCAAGTTTATCATTTTAAAAGGCTAATTGATCACTAGAAAACCCTTTTAAATTATATTAGCACAGCTGAAAACGGTTGTCCTGATTAAAGAAGCAATAAAACTGGCCTTCTTTAGACTAGTTGAGTATCTGGAGCTTCAGCATTTGTGAGTTCGATTACAGGCTCAAAATGTCCATAAACAAAGGACTTTCTTCTGAAACAGTCTATTCTTGTTCTGAGAAAGGAAGGCTATTCCATGTGAGAAATTGCTGAATTCCATCTCGTACAACGCTGTGTACAACGCTCCCTTCACAGACCAGTGCAAACTGGCTCTAACCAGTGTCGTGTCTTTACTATCATTAAATTGAAGACTTATAGTTTTTATCAAAGATTCTCTGTAATTAGTATTACGCGATCAACTGATTAATCATGTAACTGTAATTAACTAGGATGCCTGACCCTAATTGGGCTCAGAGGCAGTCCTCTGATTTAGTTCAAATCAAAAGGGAATTGTATTTTCCTGCATCAGTCCAAAATCATATTACACAATTTTACAAACAGTATCATACTCAGTCATTCATCTTATACAACAATTAGATGTAAACCTCATATCTGAGGCTATTATATAAACAGTGTTATGGTAATGTGGCCACACCGTCTCCCATGAGCTTCCCCAAGTTGTAACAAATGGACCAGTTCGTAGCAATATTTTTCACCGATCTTTTATACTTTCTCCGGAACATGAAATTTGTTCGGACCTCGAGTTCTGTGAGGTGGGAGACATTCCTTTGTTCTCTATGAAAATTGACTCTCTCTATACTGTGTGTCCATGAGGAGATCCTCAGGAATTGACGAGGTCTCTCTGACCACAGCAGCCTAGTTGAAGGAGGAAAGGGGGAGGCAGGGAGAGGGGAATGGGCTTTCTGTACCCAAAGAGGGCAACGTCATG
Organism: Oncorhynchus clarkii lewisi; assembly: GCF_045791955.1. Classification (NCBI taxonomy): domain Eukaryota; kingdom Metazoa; phylum Chordata; class Actinopteri; order Salmoniformes; family Salmonidae; genus Oncorhynchus; species Oncorhynchus clarkii. The sequence continues at coordinate 12,607,103 of NC_092165.1, forward strand.
CCACCAGAATAGAAAGAGGAGTGGGAGGCCCCGGTGCACAACTAAGCAAGAGGACAAGTCCATCAGTTTGTGTCTAGTTTGAGAAAAACAGACGCCTCACAAGTCCTCAACTGGCAGCTTCATTAAAAAGTATCTGCAAAACACCTGTCTCAATTTCAACAGTGAAGAGGTGACTCCGCGATGCTGGCCTTTACAGGCAAGGATATTGCTGCCAGTAAGATTGCACCTAAATCAACCATTTATCGGATCATCAAGAACTTCAAGGAGAGCGGTCCAATTGTTGTGAAGAAGGGCAGCAAAGAAGCCACTTCTCTCCAGGAAAAACATCAGGGACAGACTGATATTCTGCAAAAGGTACAGGGATTGGACTGCTGAGGACTGGGGTAAAGTCATTTTCTCTGATGAATCCCCTTTCCGATTGTTTGGGGCATCCGGAAAAAGCTTGTCCGGAGAAGACAAGGTGAGCGCTACCATTAGTCCTGTGTCATGCCAACAGTAAAGCATCCTGAGACCATTCATGTGTGGGGTTGCTTCTCAGCCAAGGGAGTGGGCTCACTCACAAGTTTGCCTAAGAACACAGCCATGAATAAAGAATGGTACAAGCACATCCTCCGAGAGCAACTTCTTCCAACCATCCAGGAACAGTTTGGTGACAAACAATGCCTTTTCCAGCATGATGGAGCACCTTGCCATAAGGCAAAAGTGATAACTAAGTGGCTCGGGGAACAAAACATTGATATTTTGGGTCCTTAATCCCATTGAGAACTTGTGGTCAATCCTCAAGAGATGGGTGGACAAACAAAACCCCTCAAATTCTGACAAACTCCAAGCATTGATTATGTAAGAATGGGCTGCCGTCAGTCAGGATGTGGCCCAGAAGTTAATTGACAGCATGCCAGGGCAGATTGCAGAGGTCTTGAAAAAGAAGGGGTCAACACTGCAAATATTGACTCTTTGCATCAACTTCATGTAATTGTTAATAAAAGCCTTTGACACTTATGAAATGCTTGAATTATACTTCACTATTCCATAGTAACATCTGACAAAAATATCTGAAGACACTGAGGCAGCAGACTTTGTGAAAATGAATATTTGTGTCATTCTCAAAACTTTTGGCCACGACTGTACATTTATAGATATATTTTTAAACCCCCCCCCCCCACCTGCAATCTGATAGCATGTAATAAATCATGATATAAAAACAAATAAATGAATATTACATAGTAAATCTACTGAACAATACATCATAGAACCTCAGAAATAGTGACAAATTATTGATACACATTCATGGATGTTTAAGTCAGTTGGCTAAGAGTTCAGAAATGTCCGCTGCTGCTTTTTTCCATGTGTCCACAGTGGACACTTTGGCCATGTGGATCCTGGCCGTGGAGAGCTCCATAAGTACAACCAGAGTGGACACTTTGGCCATGTGGATCCTGGCCGTGGAGAGCTCCAAAAATACAACCAGAGTGGACACTTTGGCCCTGTAGATCCTGGCTGTGGAGAGCTCCATAAGTACAACCAGAGTGGACACTTTGGCCATGTGGATCCTGGCCGTGGAGAGCTCCATAAATACAACCAGAGTGGACACTTTGGCCATGTGGATCCTGGCCGTGGAGAGCTCCATAAGTACAACCAGAGTGGACACTTTGGCCATGTGGATCCTGGCCGTGGAGAGCTCCAAAGTGCAACCAGAGTGGACACTTTGGCCATGTGGATCCTGGCCGTGGAGAGCTCCATAAATACAACCAGAGTGGACACTTTGGCCATGTGGATCCTGGCCGTGGAGAGCTCCATAAGTACAACCAGAGTGGACACTTTGGCCATGTGGATCCTGGCCGTGGAGAGCTCCATAAGTGCAACCAGAGTGGACACTTTGGCCATGTGGATCCTGGCCGTGGAGAGCTCCATAAGTGCAACCAGAGTGGACACTTTGGCCATGTGGATCCTGGCCGTGGAGAGCTCCATAAGTACAATTTCTTTAAATGTTAGCAGCCATTGTTGCAATGGTAACTGATGAGGTGGAATCCAACCTTTGTACAATCATTTTCTTAGCAGCTGTGGTTCACAAAGCAACATCTAATGGCAGTATTTTTTCTATAAGTACAGAGATGACATCATTGAATTTCCCCCAGAATTCAACCACCCCCTGGCATTTCCACAGCACATGCTGAAAACTACGAAGGTCCCATGTGGTGTAGAACACACATATTGGCAACGGACTAATACCTGTGTGATGTCTTTTTTGAGGCGATAGATAGGTTCATGGCAAATTCTTTAATGAATTAATTGGTGATTGGGGTTTCTAGATGATGCAAATATATTCCTCCATACAGTCTCCCAATTGATTTGTCTGTCAACAAGTGAAAAATCATTTTCCCCACACAGTGGATAGAGTTAATGGTTTTTGTGCTGCTCAAATGGATTGACTATAGATATCAGAAACAACTCCTTTCGAGGGGTGTCTGTCCGTTAGAAGTTTGACCAATTGGTGTACTGCTAATTCTGCTCCCCAGGGGACCCCATGGGCTTGCATGGATGGGCGTCTTTGAAGGTAAAGACAAAATGATGAACCTGGGACATTAAAACACTAGCGGATTTCCTGGAAACTGAGGAGTCCATTCATATTGAATATGTCTTTGAAAGTATAAATACCTTTCTTAGACCAATAATCTGTTATAAATGATTTCTTACACACTAAGAATTCTTTATTACGACATACTGGAGAGTATAAATGCCATTTAAGATTAGATCTCATATACTTCTCTGTAGTTTCCACACATTTTCAGAGTATGCTATAATGGGTCCAAACAATCATACACAGTTTTTAGTAGTCAATCCAGAAAATTATAAATATTGTAATCTAATTGTTGAAACCATTGACTCTTCTATGTTGCATATTTAATCTTTGGTCTCTTTCTCCCCCAAATTAACTTCTTTATGACAGAGTCAAGTTTAGACCAATAGTCCAAAGGAGGAGGCAGTGGTAACATGGAACTCATGAAATTGATCCGAGGGAGGACATTGATTTTAATAATTGAGATTCTAGAGAAATTGCTTGTTCAGTTTGTTTGATTTTGATATGTGAGGAAGCTAAATTTTGATGTATGTTTTGTACCAGCGGTTCAAGAGAGAGAGAGCAAATAGTATGGGGAGGTGGGACAACCCTTTTTACTTTTACCCATTTTCTCTCCCCAATTGGTAGTTACAGTCTTGTCCCATCGCTGCAACTCGGGAGAGGCGAAGGCCAAGATCCATGCCTCCTCCGAAACACGACCGTGCCAAGCCGCACTGCTTCTTGACACACTGCTCGCTTAACCCAGAAGCCAGCTGGACCAATGTGTCAGAGGTGTCACGCCCTGGCCGGAGAGAGGCTTTTATTCTCTATTTTGATTAGGCCAGGGTGTGACTAGGGTGGGCATTCTAGTTTCTTTATTTCTATGTTTTCTATTTCTTTGTTTTTGGCCGAGTGTGGTTCCCAATCAGAGGCAGCTGTCTATCGTTGTCTCTGATTGGGAATCATACTTAGGCAGCCTTTTCCTACCTGTGTTTTGTGGGTAGTTGTTTTCTGTATAGTTTATTTGCCTTACAGAACTGTTTGTTTGTTCTCTTTGTTATTTTTGTTCTAGAGTTTTTTGAGTAATAAAGAATCATGAACACTTACCACGCTGCATTTTGGTCCGATCCTCATTCTGACCAGAGACTTAACACCATCCAACTGATGACGGAAATCAGATTGCAGATGCCCGGCCCAAGGAGTCCCTAGAGCACAATGGGACAAGGAAATCCCGGCCGGCCAAACCCTGCCCTAACCTGGACAACGCTGGGCCAATTGTGCGCTGCCTCATGGGTCTGGGATCGAACCCAGGACTGTAGTGACGCCTCAAGCACTGTAAGGCTGTGCCTTAGACCACTGCGCCACTCGAGAGGCCTCTCCTTTGGTACTTTGGGTTATTTTATTAGGATCCCCATTAGCTGTTGCGAGAGCAGCAGCTACTCTTCCTAGGGCCACAGAAAACATTAAACCAGATTTTATTCATTAGGATACTCGTTAGTCGATGCCAATGGTGACAGCTAGTCTTACTGAGGTCCGACATATAACCAAGAAGACATTACAGACAAAATACTTTGCAATTTACATATATTTAAAAACATTAACATATCGTGTGTTTATCAGTTACACATACTGTACATGTCAGTACATACACAGATAAAGTAGGTCACATGGGGGAGAGGGGCTGTGCCATGAGGTGTTGCTATATTTGTATTTTTTAAACCAAGTGTGTTGTTTACTTGTGCTATATAAGATGGAAGGGAGTTCCATGCACTCATGGCTGTGTATAATACTATATATTCACTTTAATTTGTTCTGGACCTGGGGATTGTGAAAAGACCCCTGGTGGTATGTCTGGTGAAGTAAGTGTGTGTATCAGTGCTGCGTGTAAGTTGACTATGCAAACAATTTGGAATTTTCAACACATAAATGTTTCTTATAAAAAGGAAGTGATGCAGTCAGTCTCTCCTCAACTCTTAGCCAAGGGAGACTGTCATGCATAGTATTTATATTAGCCCTCTGATTACAATGAAGAGCAAGATGTCCCGCTCCGTTCTGGGCCAGCTGCAGCTTAACTAGGTCTTTCCTTGCAGCACTTGACCACATGGCTGAACAATAATCAAGATCAGACATAACTAGAGCCCGCAGGACTTGCTTTTTGAAATGTGAGCATCTCTTTAGTATGGACAGACCGCTCCCCATTTTAACAACCATTGAATCTATATATTTTGACTATGACAGTTTCTAATCTAATGTAACACCAAGTAATTTAGTCTCCTCCCTATAGGCTGTCTCATCGTTGTCAAGTGATCAGTCCTACCACTGTTGTTTCGTCAGCAAACTTAATGATGGTGTTGGAGTCGTGTTTGGCTACGCAGTCATGGGTGAACCGGGAGTACAGGAGGGGACTAAGTACACACCCCTGAGGGGCCCCAGTGTTGAGGATCAGCGTGGCAGATGTGTTGTTGCCTACCCTTACCACCTGGGGGGCGGCCCGACAGGGAGTACAGGAGGAGACTAAGTACACACCCCTGAGGGGCCACAGTGTTGAGGATCAGCGTGGCAGGTGTGTTGTTGCCTACCCTTACCACCTGGGGGGCGGCCCGACAGGGAGTACAGGATCCAGTTGCGGAGGAAGGTGTTTAGTCCCAGGTTCCTTAGCTTAGTGATGAGCTTCATGGACACTATGGTGTTAAATGCTGAGCTGTAGTCAATGAACAGCATTCAAGGGCTGCTCTGTGGAAAGAAACCTCTCTCTTAATATCTAATCAATCATTGAGCCATACTTCTCAAAAGCCCTGTTTATACCTGGTTCTAACCTTTGTCCTGATCCTGTCCACATTCTGACAGTGCCCACAGTTGTAGACGATTAAAAACTTGTGATCAGATCTTCCGACCACCTCCAGATGTAGTCAGGGACCCTGACGCATTGTGATCAGGAAATCTTGTCACAATGCGAACACAATAGACAGATAAAATACATTTGTCTTTTATCACAATGTGGATAAGATCAGGACAAAGGACGCATGTTTGTACCTGGGACAGAACAAACCCTTTCACCAGGAGCATTCTTTAAACACCTGGAGGTGTATGCATTTCTCAAAGCAGGTTGGGTAATTCAGCTTTTACACCTTTGACTCTGAGCCAACATGTAATGACGTGTTTAAAGCCCCCATGCAGTCTTTGTAATTTTATTTTTAAATAATCACTCTATATCTAATAAATTACTGTGTGTGTGTATTTAGTGAAAATAACTATTTCCCTGAATCACCTTTGACACTTGAAATGCTCAGTCTGATCGTGTGGGCATCAGGAAACAAATACAAATATATTTACATACATAGCCCTGATTGGCTGATAGGATGGTCTAGAACTCACACCTTTAACCAGATAAACAGTCATTGGTCTATTATAATCATGATATGGGCCAAAAGTTAGGTCTCACCTGAACAGGTTGAAATTCCAGGCATTGTTTCCAAACAGCTCTTACACAAAAATGGCCTTAATCATAATTTTCACAATTTCAGAGTGTTATTTTTACCTCATAGTGTGGAAGCATCCTAAAGAAATGTGTTTTTAACTGAACTGCCCCTTTAAGCCGTGGTTGTGGCTGTGCGTGACATTGCACACCATCACAAAAGGAAACATCATGGACCATATTAGGATATGTAACCTTCTTCTTGAACAAATTCATTCAACACCCTGATACACGGAAATACCATATTATCACATGCACTTTAGTCATCGTATAGTTTGTATTTAACAGTGTGATGAATACATCATGCGTACATGCCATTCTGAGGAAACAGCTACGCGCGTCATTTGATCACAATGTGAGTTTTGAACAGGAGAGAGAACATCCTGTCTAATTCACAGGGGTTGGGAGGTAGATGCAAATATAGGTTTATGACCGGTGGTGTTAACTTAATGATGTGATTTAAACTATAAAGTTCGTACCCAGCACCTAGTCAATGTAGCCACCCTATCATTACATATGGCCTAGAAGCCCAACAACAGCAGAGAGAACAGAGAACATTCACACACACATACACACACATTCCATCACTATACCATTCCACCCATCTCTCCATTTAATAAGGACCTATGACATAATTAGGCCGACACATTATTGTACTTAGCATGGGTGTGTTGTATTGTATCTGAGGCCATCACCCCCCCCTCCCGCTCAGCATCAGCCACAGGACGTAGGCATTGGTGGGAAGACTCAGGATGAGGTTTATTGAGTCGCCAGCAGTGTTTAGTAGACACTGGACATAAAGCAGGAGTTTGGTGGAGAGGAGAGGAGAATTGCCGTCTACGGAATTGTTAATATTTTCACAGTTGTTGGGGTCTGTGAATATACGGGACAATAATGGCCTCAGAGTGATATTGTAACAATTGTAAAGGTCACCAGGTTACAGCTTATTAGATAAACGGTCAGATATTACAAATAAACCCTGACTAGTGCTGTCATACGGCAACTTGAATCCTAAAGAAATAGAAGAGTATATGCTGAAATATGTAAAGTCTATGTTAATTGCAGACTACAATAAACAACAGTCAACTATACTGTATGCAACACAATGACATACCACACAACACAATTACAGACCACTCAATGATATTAGAAAATGTACAGCTTAATTTAAACTTCTAACCTGTATAGTTGGAGAGGTCTTCCCTCTGGTAAGGTTGTAATGGCAGTGGAGAGTGTCCGAATTTTGCATAAATACAGTAGGTAAAGTCTGTCTGAATTATGCATATTAGTAGGTAAAGTTAGCGGTCGATGTTCCTTCCTTGGTCATACGTGGGCTCTATCCCAAAATGGCACACCCTATTCCCTACATAGTACAGTACTTTTGACCAAGACCCATAGGTTAATGCACTATATAGGGAATATAGTGCCATTTGGGACTCAACCTTATAATGCACGTCTGAATTTGCATGATCAGCTACATTTGCATTTGGGAGTTATGTTTCAGAACCATGATGTAACTAGACAAATCTGAGGGGGGTGGACGGTGGACGGTGGACATTGTTGAACATGGTTGAAACACAATTCAGCAGGAGGAAGGAGCATTTCACATACCCGGGTTTGACATATCAGGTCTGAGATTCACATCTTGAAGATACTATATATAATCCATGTATACCAGGGGAGGCTGCTGAGGGGAGGACGGCTTATAATATTGGCTGGAATGGAGACAATGGAATGGTATCAACCACATGGAAACCACGTGTTAGATGTGTTTGATACCATTCCAATGACTCCAATGACTCCACTCCATTCCATTGACTCCAATGACTCCACTCCATTCCATTGACTCCATATACTGTACATACAAACATATTACCGTTCAAAAGTTTGGGGTCACTTAAAATTGTCTTTGTTTTTGAAAGAAAAGCAAATTTTTTTGTCCATTAAAATAACATCAAATTGATCAGAAATACATTGTAGACATTGCTAATGTTGTAAATGACTATTGTAGCTGGAAACGGCTGATTTTTTATGGAATATCAACATAGGCATACAGAGGCCCATTATAAGGCCAGCATCCCGGAGTCGCCTCTCTTCACTGTTGACGTTGAGACTGGTGTTTTGTGGGTACTGTTTAATGAAGCTGACAGTTGAGGACTTGTGAGGTGTCTGTTTCTCAAACTAGACACTCTAATGTATTTGTCCCCTTGTTCAGTTGTGCACCGGGGCCTTCCACTCCTCTTTCTATTCTAGTTAGTGCCAGTTTGCGCTGTTCTGTGAAGGGAGTAATACACAGCATTGTACGAGATCTTCAGTTTCTTGGCAATTTCTCACATGAAATAGCCTTCATTTCTGAGAACAAGCATAGACTGACGAGTTTCAGAAGAAAGTTCTTTGTTTCTGGAGATTTTGAGCCTGTAATCGAACCCATAAATGCTGATGTTCCAGATACTCAACTAGTCTAAAGGCCAGTTTTATTGCTTCTTTAATCAGAACAACAGTTTTCAGCTGTGATAACATAATTGCAAAAGGGTTTTCTAATGATCAATTAGCCTTTTAAAATTATAAACTTGGATTAGCTAACACAACGTGCCATTGGAACACGAGTGATGGTTGCTGGCCTCTGTACGCCTACGTAGATATTCCATTAAAAATCAGCTGTTTCCAGCTACAGTAGGCATTTACAACATTAACAATGTCTACACTATATTTCTGATCAATATGATGTTATTTTAATGGATAAAAAAATTGCATTTCTTTCATTTCTAAGTGACCCCGAACTTTGAACGGCAGTGTAGATATATACATAACCAGTCAAAGGTTTGGATTCACCTACTCATTTAAGGGTTTTCTTAATTTCTTAAATTGTAAAATAATAGTGAAGACATCAAAACTATGAAATAACACATATGGAATCATGTATTAACCAAAAAAGTGTTAAACAAATCAAAATATTTTTTATATTTGAGAGTTGCCACCCTTTGCCTTGATGACAGCTTTGCACACGCTTGGCATTCTCTCAACCAGCTTCATGAGGTAGTCACCTGGAATGCATTTAAATTAACAGGTGTGCCTTGTTAAATGTTAATTTGTGGAATTTATTTCCTTCTTAATGCATTTGAGCCAATCAGTCGTGTTGTGACAAAGTAGGTTTGGTAAACAAAGGCTGGCTACATTGAAGAATCTAAAAAAAATGTGTTTACATTTTTTTTAGTTACTACATGATTCCATATGTGTTATTTCATAGTTTTGATGTCTTGACTATTATTCTACAATGTAGAAAATGGTAAAAATAAAGAAAAACCCTTGAATGAGTAGGTGTGTCCAAACTTTTGACCCGTACTCTATATTATGGTGGTACCAATCCTTCCACCTTGCTGAGTATATAATTTCACAATGGGTGTGATACATTATGTATACAATGAGCAGACAAATCATTAAGAACACCTTCCTAATATTGAGTTGCCCACAGAACAGCATCAATTCATCGGGGCATGGACACTACAAGGTGTCGAAATTATTCCACAGGGATGCTGGCCCATGTTGACTCCAATGCTTCCCACAGTTGTGTCAAGTTGGCTGGATGTCCTTTGGGTGGTGGCCCATTCTTGATACACACGGGAAACAGTTGAGTGTGTCATGCCCATTCACCCACTGAATGGCACACATGCACAATCAATGTCTCAGTTTGAATGAGGTAACCAGTTCTGAGGAATTCTTATTTTCTCTAACGCTCCTCCTTTGATGAGGTTTGTATCAGGCATCTTCCTTCACCTCCTGTGACCCATATCAAATGTGTGCCGCTCGCTCTCTCCACCCCTCTCTTTTCCTGGTCGTAGAATCTCTCGGAAAGCCTGTTTGGTAAACAAGTTAACACAGACCGCAGCTGATAGCAGGAGGGCGGGAGTGGGGGGGGGGGGGGGGGGGGGGGGGGGGGGGGGGAGGGGGTGATATCCAGATGTGAATTCCTGTCACGCATACATCCTGGAATTAACTAAAAGTAGCAAAGGATAAAAAATAAAAAAAAACTGTCTGTCTGTCTACATGCAGGACTTACATAGCTCCTTGTCACAGTTTCTCCTCTCGTCAAAGCCTGTTTTACTGCATGGTAGTGGAGGTGAGGTGGACACTCCCAACGGCAACATACTTAGCCCAACGGCAATATGCTCAGCTAGGTAGCGTGCTGACAACTCCCCAGCCCTCAAGAGTCCTCTTTCTGCCAGCTAAACCTGCATTACTGTGTTACAGATACTGTGTTATGTACATAGTCATGTAACAAGTGAAGGAGAAGAGGAAAGGAGTCAAAGTTTATTGTCTGACAGAGAACAAAAATACAATTTTCACATATTCTATGATATTAAAGCATGCTATTGTATCATAAATAAACTTCAGTTATTTGGTAAAATTGTAAACACATACTGTGCTTTGTGATAAAACGTCCATTTCATAATTGGGTAATAAGAATTTTCTCTTAGCTGACTCACCTCGTTAAATAAATAAAATAAAATAAATACAGCAGTCAATTTGTACCAAGTCTCTCATACTAGTCAAATCAACTGGAGGATTCTATGATGAGGGAAACAAGTCTCTCATACTAGTCAAATCAACTGGAGGATTCTATGATGAGGGAAACAAGTCTCTCATACTAGTCAAATCAACTGGAGGATTCTATGATGAGGGAAACAAGTCTCTCATACTAGTCAAATCAACTGGAGGATTCTATGATGAGGGAAACAAGTCTCTCATACTAGTCAAATCAACTGGAGGATTCTATGATGAGGGAAACAAGTCTCTCATACTAGTCAAATCAACTGGAGGATTCTATGATGAGGGAAACAAGTCTCTCATACTAGTCAAATCAACTGGAGGATTCTATGATGAGGGAAACAAGTCTCTCATACTAGTCAAATCAACTGGAGGATTCTATGATGAGGGAAACAAGTCTCTCATACTAGTCAAATCAACTGGAGGATTCTATGATGAGGGAAACAAGTCTCTCATACTAGTCAAATCAACTGGAGGATTCTATGATGAGGGAAACAAGTCTCTCATACTAGTCAAATCAACTGGAGGATTCTATGATGAGGGAAACAAGTCTCTCATACTAGTCAAATCAACTGGAGGATTCTATGATGAGGGAAACAAGTCTCTCATACTAGTCAAATCAACTGGAGGATTCTATGATGAGGGAAACAAGTCTCTCATACTAGTCAAATCAACTGGAGGATTCTATGATGAGGGAAACAAGTCTCTCATACTAGTCAAATCAACTGGAGGATTCTATGATGAGGGAAACAAGTCTCTCATACTAGTCAAATCAACTGGAGGATTCTATGATGAGGGAAACAAGTCTCTCATACTAGTCAAATCAACTGGAGGATTCTATGATGAGGGAAACAAGTCTCTCATACTAGTCAAATCAACGGGAGGATTCTATGATGAGGGAAACAAGTCTCTCATACTAGTCAAATCAACTGGAGGATTCTATGATGAGGGAAACCCGAAAACTAAACCCTCTTTGTCTACCTTTGTTCACACCTATTAAGTAAGACTACTGGAATCTTGGTTACATCCATCGTAGGCATACAAATAGAGGTCCCATTAAATTACTATTCTAATTCCTAATTCAACGGGCCTACATTTCTACCAATTCCATAGACACATGGGTCTACTTTCTGAATGACTCCATACTCCGACAACTTTAAGTTCCTTTGTCTGGGTGGGAGACAGAAGTCCGACGGTATTCCGTGTTGTTCCTCTCAAGCGGACAGGGGCTCGTAGGTGTGGAAGTGGATCCCTTTAGAGCAGGTGATCTTCATCACGGCGCCGTTTAGACCGGTATCAGTTATCAGGCGCAACACTCCCTCTGCGATCAGCGACGGTCTGGGGATAGAGATGGAGAGATGGAGAGAAAACAGGGTCGTGTTAGGTAGGGAACACAGTGTCCAGATAGTTCCTCCCTGGTTCATTCGGTTGTCTTCCGCCTGGTGTCTAATGAACACGTCCCGAGAAAGAGAGAGGCGTTGGCCATACATTCTCTTTCAATTCCTAAAGTTTTTGGGGGATTGAATTGGACTAGCTAACAAAGAATAGCTAGCAAAATGCCCTCATGATTATATCAGAGAATTCCTGAAACATGATGTAACTTAATTCAACAATTTCTTGGCTGAAAGAGATACAAGATCAACATTTAAAAAGGCCTCTTTTTGACGCTGTAGCCAACAGATTTATCAAATCGCCTTGCCCCAGGCCAAACAGCTTGGACAAGGTATTGCGAAATACTGTACTTTAAAAGCAGCTGAGCTGGTAGATGTAAGCATTCAAGACTGAAGTGCATTCTGATATAAATAACAAAACTTGGCCTGCATATGATTTTAAGTGCATCTTATCTCAAACACACTGTATTTCTCAATATTTGTCTTTACGTGTTACGGATGCATATCGTAGCAAACCTAATCATTTCAAATAAATGTTGACAGTTAGTCAAGTCTTTCCTCAGAATACCCCTCAACGTTTGTATGTGTATATCTCTACCGCCGTTTGCTTCTGAAGTAGAAAACCTTATCTGATGTCGTCCAAAGCACTCAAAACACAGTGACATAGAGAGGGGACAAGACATAAACACACCAGGAAGCTTCCAAGTCCCCCTCTCTCATCTCTCCAGATAAGACAGGGAAACTGATGAGGGATAACAACCTCCACGGCCTCCCACACATACTATGTGGAGGGAGGATTTAAGGAGGAAATGGACACTGATTAGGGAGGCTTTGCTACTCCAGATACTGTATTACTTGATGTCGTAGAATGGAGTTAGTATTTGGGTGGTTTCGCGGGGCCATGTGGGGGGGGTAAGCTGATTCTAGGTCTGTGTTGACTTGTTTAGGTATAAATAACACTTGTATACATTCATCTGAAGCAGTATCCTATATACACCACATAGGTTTACTGTAAATCTGAGTTATAAAGAACATTGATAGGTAATGAGTGTAAAAGGAGGGAAACGAGGCAACTTCTACACAACATGTAAAGGAACTCACTGAAGCACTCCGAACTTGTGCACACTCCTCTTTAAGTCGTCCTTGAACTTGTCAAACTTGCCCATGTTGTCCTCGTGTTCCACGGAGCGCAGGAGAGGGGTGTCCACAAAGGCAGGGCACAGCGTGTTGATCCTCACACCATAGTTCTCCACCTCAGCCGCATCCTGCGTGGGGAGAGGAAAGGAACACAGACGTGTCAGGGTGTGTGTGTGTGTGTGGTTGTGAAAGGAGCAACGAGCCAGTGTGTATGTGTTTGTTATGTGTGCGTGTGTGTGTGTGTGTGGTATGTGTGTGTGTGTGAGAAAGAGGAGCACAAACATGTCCGAACACGGTCAAGCGTAATCACCCAGGGCAAAGGAATGTGTCTAGGCCAGTGTTTTCCATGCCTTTCCTGGAGTACCCCCAGCCATTCCACATATCACATATTCTACTACGACATCTGATTCCACTGGTCAACTAATCATCAAGCCCTTCATTACTTAAATCAGGTGTACTGGTTTTGGATTACTTACTGTATGTCTATTAAGGTAGTCCAAAGTTTAGTATTTGTTCCCATATTAATCGCTCACAATGACTACATCAACAATTATCCATAATCATGGTAATCATGGTAGCAGCCAAGTTAATGTAGAAGTGTTTAGAAACATATTCTCTTCTTATTTACAATAAAAGTGACTCCAAAATTATTGGGCACAAAAATAATCTGAAACACAAACCAACCAAAACAAAACAGTAAATGCATCCAACAAATATTTTTAGTCTCAAGCTTGATGTAGACATTGCGTGTTAGGAATATGGGACCAAATACTAAATGTATATATTTTTTGTACTTTAACCCCTTTTCTACCGAATTTCGTGATATCTAATTGGTAGTTACAGTCTTGTCCCATCGCACTGCTTCTTGACACACTGCACACTTGTGAAGGTGGTAAATGACCTTTTAACTTCTTCGATATAGGGGGCGCTCTTTTAATTTTTGGATGAAAAAACGTTCCCGTTTTAAACAAGATATTTTGTCACGAAAAGATGCTCGACTATGCATATAATTGACTATGCATAAACACTCTGACGTTTCCAAATCTGCAAAGATATTATCTGTGAGTGCCACAGAACTGATGCTACAGGCAAAACCAAGATGAAATTTCAAACAGGAAATGCCCCAGATTTTGAATGCGCTGTGTTCCAATGTCTCCTTATATGGCTGTGAATGAGCTTACACTTTCTGTCGTTTCCCCAAGGTGTCTGCAGCATTGTGACGTATTTGTAGGCATATCTTTGGAAGATTGACCATAAGAGACTACATTTACCAGGTGCTCGCTTGGTGTCCTCCGTTGCGTAATCTCCACCTGCGTGTATTTTTCCATTTGATTCAGGAGAAACCCAACTGCCACGAATGACTTATCATCGAATAGATATGTGAAAAACACCTTGAGGATTGATTCTAAACAACGTTTGCCATGTTTCTGTCAATATTATGGAGTTAATTTGGAAAAAGTTGTAATGACTGAATTTTCTGTTTTTTTTCTTAGCCAAACGTGATGAACAAAACGGAGCGATTTCTCCTACACAAATAATATTTTTGGAAAAACTGAACATTTGCTATGAAAACATCCGAAGTTCTTCAAAGGTAAATTATTTTATTTGAATGCTTTTCTTGTTTTTGTGAAAATGTTGCCTGCTGAATGCTAGGCTTAATGCTATGCTAGCTATCAATACTCTTACACAAATGCTTGTGTAGCTATGGTTGAAAAGCATATTTTGAAAATCTGAGATGACAGTGTTGTTAACAAAAGGCTAAGCTTGTGAGCCAATATATTTATTTCATTTAATTTGCGATTTTCATGAATAGTTAACGTTGCGTTATGGTAATGAGCTTGAGGCTATGATTACGCTCCCGGATACGGGATTGCTCGACGCTAGAGGTTAATGGCATCAGACCGAGGCTCTGCATCTGTCCTCGTGCTCCTAGACCTTAGTGCTGCTTTGATACCATCAATCACCACATTCTTTTGGAGAGATTGGAAACCCAAATTGGTCTACAAGGACAAGTTCTGGCCTGGTTTAGATCTTATCTGTCGGAAAGATATCAGTTTGTCTCTGTGAATGGTTTGTCCTCTGACAAATCAACTGTACATTTCGGTGTTCCTCAAGGTTCCGTTTTAGGACCACTATTGTTTTCACTATATATTTTACCTCTTGGGGATGTCATTCGAAAACATAATGTTAACTTTCACTGCTATGCGGAAGCCCCAAAATTGCCCTCGCTAGAAGCATGTGTTTCAGACATAAGGAAGTGAATGGCTGCAAACTTTCTACTTTTAAACTCGGACAAAACAGAGATGCTTGTTCTAGGTCCCAAGAAACAAAGAGATCTTCTGTTGAATCTGACAATTAATCTTAATGGTTGTACAGTCGTCTCAAATAAAACTGTGAAGGACCTCGGCGTTACTCTGGACCCTGATCTCTATTTTGAAGAACATATCAAGACCATTTCAAGGACAGCTTTTTTTTCGTCTACGTAACATTGCAAAAATCAGAAACTTCCTGTCCAAAAATGATGCAGAAAAATTAATCCATGCTTTTGTCACTTCTAGGTTAGACTACTGCAATACTCTACTTTCCGGCTACCCGGATAAAGCACTAAATAAACTTCAGTTAGTGCTAAATACGGCTGCTAGAATCCTGACTAGAACCAAAAAAATGTATCTTATTACTCCAGTGCTAGCCTCCCTACACTGGCTTCCTGTCAAAGCAAGGGCTGATTTCAAGGTTTTACTGCTAACCTACAAAGCATTACATGGGCTTGCTCCTACCTATCTCTCTGATTTGGTCCTGCCGTACATACCTTCACGTAGACGCAGGCCTCCTAATTGTCCCTAGAATTTCTAAGCAAACAGCTGGAGGCAGGGCTTTCTCCTATAGAGCTCCATTTTTATGGAACGGTCTGCCTACCCATGTCAGAGACGCAAACTCGGTCTCAACCTTTAAGTCCTTACTGAAGACTCATCTCTTCAGTGGGTCATATGATTGAGTGTAGTCTGGCCCAGGAGTGGGAAGGTGAACGGAAAGGCTCTGGAGCAACGAACCGCCCTTGCTGTCTCTGCCTGGCCGGTTCCCCTCTTTCCACTGGGATTCTCTGCATCTAACCCTATTACAGGGGCTGAGTCACTGGCTTACTGGGGCTCTCTCATACTGTCCCTGGAGGGGGTGCGTCACCTGAGTGGGTTGATTCACTGATGTGGTCATCCTGTCTGGGTTGGCACCCCCCCCCTTGGGTTGTGCCATGGCGGAGATCTTTGTGGGCTATACTCAGCCTTGTCTCAGGATGGTAAGTTGGTGGTTGAAGATATCCCTCTAGTGGTGTGGGGACTGTGCTTTGGCAAAGTGGGTGGGGTTATATCCTTCCTGTTTGGCCCTGTCCGGGGGTGTCCTCGGATGGGGCCACAGTGTCTCCTGACCCCTCCTGTCTCAGCCTCCAGTATTTATGCTGCAGTAGTTTATGTGTCGGGGGGCTAGGGTCAGTTTGTTATATCTGGAGTACTTCTTCTGTCCTATTCGGTGTCCTGTGTGAATTTAAGTGTGCTCTCTCTAATTCTCTCTTTCTCTCTCTCGGAGGACCTGAGCCCTAGGACCATGCCTCAGGACTACCTGACAGGATGACTCCTTGCTGTCCCCAGTCCACCTGGCCGTGCTGCTGCTCCAGTTTCAACTGTTCTGCCTTATTATTATTCGACCACGCTGGTCATTTATGAACATTTGAACATCTTGGCCATGTTCTGTTATAATCTCCACCCGGCACAGCCAGAAGAGGACTGGCCACCCCACATAGCCTGGTTCCTCTCTAGGTTTCTTCCTAGGTATTGGCCTTTCTAGGGAGTTTTTCCTAGCCACCGTGCTTCTACACCTGCATTGCTTGCTGTTTGGGGTTTTAGGCTGGGTTTCTGTACAGCACTTTTAAATATCAGCTGATGTACGAAGGGCTATATAAATACATTTGATTTGATTTGATTTGCTCACTTAATCCAGAAGCCAGCCGCACCAATGTGTCAAAGGAAACACCGTACAAATGGCGACTGTGCATGCGCCCGACACGCCACAAGGAGTCGCTAGAGCGCGATGGGACAAGGACATTCCTAGCCGGCCAAACCCTCCCCTAACCTGGACAACGCTAGGCCAATTGTGCGCCGCCTCATTGGTATCCCGGTTACGGCCGGCTGTGACCCAGTCTGGGATCAAACCCAGGTTTGTAGTGACTCAAGCACTGCGATCAAACCCAGGTTTGTTAAAACTCAAGCACTGCGACAAGCCAATTGGTAGGCTATACTTTTTACTGCTTTAATACACATAAGTGAATTTGACAGTCTGCACTTTAACCTCATAGTCATTGATTTAAAATCCAAACTTTTGGAGTGCAGAGCCAAAAGAAGAATAAAGTGTTTCACTGTCCCAATAATTACGGAGGGCACTGTATGTGAAACGGCTAGGTGTACTCGAGGAGAGGTTTGGGGGTGTATTAGAACTCACCGCTATGGCTCTGGAGAAGCCTATCACCCCGTGCTTTGTGGCCGTATACACTGGCTGGTAGGGGGAATGAAGGAAAGCTGAAAAAGAAAGAAAGAAGAATAAACAAAGTTTACAGTCATGATAACTCACCAACATACTCCACATGGTACCCATTTAAATCTCAGGCGTTTTTCATTGACGGCGCGTCTACCGGTTTTTACTGAGATCTCATATCGCTTGCTAGAAATTAATGAGTACTGTAACTTATTCTCTATGCTTTTCCCGTCATGGAAAAACAGGATCCTCCAAGGCAAAATATTTCTCCCTATTTCGCTTAATTCAAACATGAAAAAGCTGTGTGTTTGTGTGTGTTGGGCCGGCTGCCGAGTTCTGTTTAAACCAGAACAATCTCCAGAACCTTACATTTCAGGAGAACTCGCTTTCCCCTCCAAATAACGGGCTCAACTTCCTTTTATGGATACATAAAACCTTAACCTTGTGAAGATCAATCATTAGTTTTCCCCTTTAAAAAGTATAGAGCCAGGGCAAACCTTAAGAGAAACCTGTTATATGGAGTACTGCAGGGACCATTGTTTCTGAAACCTCGCAACACCTTTGTATAAGAGAACAGAGGTGAAATTAGATGGAAAAATCACTCTGGGAACATAGTCAAATCAAAGGGAATTGAGCTCAAAGAGAACGTTTAAATGCATTCTTTAAAAAATGTGTGCTAAGTAGAACCATGTAGTGTTCTTAGGTTTTCCTGAGCCCTTTTTGGTGCTAGATAGAACCCTGTGCAGAGGGTCTACCATGTAGGGTTCTTCATAGAATACCTTGTATATGGTTCTACCAAGAACAATTTTATTATCTAAAGGTTATTCTTAGAACCCTCTATGAATGGTTCCACCAGCCTTTAAAATCAAATTATTTATGAAAGATGTGTCTATCGTAAGGCCACTTGTTGACGGGCTGAGTTAAACCCTAACACAGTTGTGTTAGGAAAACCTTGGTTTACAGGCCACGTCAGGCCTGCAAGTCACATTATGCTGGCTCGCAAAGTGATGTGTAATTGCTATTAGAATCCAGTCAGAGTTACGATATCCAACAAGTGGAATTGTTTAAATCTGTGACGCTCGTCGTTGGAACGAGGTGAGGACCAAAGCGCAGCGTGGTAAGTGTTCATCTTGTTTTATTAAACCGAGAACACTAAACAAAATAACAAAGGCGAAACGAAACAAAACAGTTCTGAACGGTGAAACAAAACACAGAACAGAAAATAAATCACCCACGAAACACAAGTGGGAAAAGGCTACCTAAGTATGATTCTCAATCAGAGACAACTAACGACACCTGCCTCTGATTGAGAACCATACCAGGCCAAACGCAAAACACAACATAGAAAAAGAAACCCACCCAACTCACGCCCTGACCATACTAAAACAAAGACATAACAAAAGAACTAAGGTCAGAACGTGACAAAATCAACCGCAACCTGCATTGAAAAAGATTGCCAGGGTAGGGAAGATTAGATCCTTGACGTAGTCTCAGTATTCAAACTGGAACAACCATCTCAGTAACGAGTGCAATAAGTCCAACTACTAACAGATTGGTTTAGTTAAAAAAATAAATGTAATTTATCTTTGTGTAGCATAAAATGTATCAACCAATCAATGTACTGCACCGTTGTTGTCAGAAGTTTACATACACTTAGGTTGGAGTCATTAAAACTCATTTTTCAACCACTCCACAAATTTCTTGTTAATTAAGAAACTATAGTTTTGGCAAGTCGGTTAGGACATCTACTTTGTGCATGACACAAGTAATTTTTCCAACAATTGTTTACAGACAGATTATTTCACTTATAATTCACCGTATCACAATTCCAGTGGGTCAGAAGTTTACATACACTAAATTGACTGTGCCTTTAAACAGCTTGGAAAATTCCAGAAAATTATGTCATGGCTTTAGAAGCTTCGGATAGGCTGATTGACAACATTTAAGTCAATTGGAGGTGTACCTGTGGATGTATTTCAAGACCTACCTTCACACTCAGTGCCTCTTTGCTTGACATCATGGGAAAATAAAAAGAAATCAGCCAAGACCTCAAAAAACAAAATGTGGACCTCCACAAGTCTGGTTCATCCTTGGGAGCAATTTACAAACGCCTGAAGGTACCACGTTCATCTGTACAAACAATAGTACGTCATACCGATCAGGAAGGAGACGCGTTCTGTCTCCTAGAGATGAATGTACTTCGGTGTAAAAAGTGCAAATCAATCCCAGAACAACAGCAAAGGACCTTGTGAAGATGCTGGAAGAAACAGGTACAAAATTATCTATATCCACAGTAAAATGAGTCCTATATCGATATAACCTGAAAGGCCGCTCAGCAAGGAAGAAGCCACTGCTCCAAAATCGGCATAAAAAAGCCAGATTACGGTTTGCAACTGCACATGGGTACAAAGATCATACTTTTTGGAGAAATGTCCTCTGGTCTGATGAAACAAAAATAGAACTGTTTGGCCATAATGACCATCGTTATGCTTGGAGGAAAAAGGGGGAGGCTTGCAAGCTGAATAACACCACCCCAACTGTGAAGCACGGGGTGGCAGCATCATGTTGTGGGGGTGCTTTGCTGCAGGAGGGACTGGTGCACTTCACAAAATAGATGGCATCATGAGGAAAGAAAATTATGTGGATATATTGAAGTAACATCTCAAGACATCAGTCAGGAAGTTAAAGCTTGGTCACAAATGGGTCTTCCAAATGGACAATGACCCCAAGCATACTTCCAAAGTTGTGGAAAAATGGCTTAAGGACTATAAAGTCAAGGTATTGGATTGGCCATCACAAAGCCCTGACCTCAATCCAAATCCTAAAAAATGTGTGGGCAGAACTGAAAAAGCATGTGCGAGCAAGGAGGCCTATAAACCTGACTCAGTTACACCAGCTCTATCAGGAGGAATGGGCCAAAATTCCCCCAACTTATTGTGGGAAGCTTGTGGAAGGCTACCAGAAACGTTTGACCAAAGTTAAACACGTTTAAAGGTAATGCTACCAAATACTAATTGAGTGTATGTAAACTTCTGACCCACTGGGAATGTGATGAAAGAAATAAAAGCTGAAATGAATCATTCTCTCTACTATTATTCTGAAATTTCATGTTCTTAAAACGAAGTCCTAACTGACCTAAAACAGGGACTATATGGATAGGGCTAAATTTAAATGTTTCTTACAGAAGAAGTATGGAAATGCATAACCATTTTATAAATTGATAGGGAACAGTTTGGAGGTAATCGGAAAATGATTCGATCAAATGTGAGTATACAACAGTTCACTTGACACAAGACTGAATCCAAACATTACACTGTTGACGTTATGTGCATTTTACATTTAGTGTACTTTGCCACTTTTGTTGAAAACAAAATCTGAAAATACTCTGGGTACATTCATTAACATGATAAGACTATTCCTGTAAAATGTGGGGTGGTTGCAACATAAGACAAACATTACAAAGGTTTGAGTGAGAAGATTAACTGGTCTCCAACCTCTCCAAAGTGTGCACAGTTCCTAAGCAATTTCAGTGCACTTTTATGACTCAAAAGAAAAGTCTTCAACTATAAAAGGTACCTTTGTGAGCTCTCCTAGCTGTCCCATTGAGGAACAAGCTCACTTTAATAGTTGTTTAGTTTGGAACACAGCCCTGAATCCCCACCATAACACAATTGGGTGATTCTGCAACTTCGGGCACTTTGGCCATGCATGATTTCAGAAATTAAAACATATTGAAAAACCATTTTACCAGTATTATAATTGTCTTTGATTTGTCTAGAAATAATATCTGATAATCTCTGTGATCGTACTATTCAGGAATGTATATATTTTAGTCATTTTTCTCAGACAGCCATTGACAAATGTTATTAAATATCAATTTTAGTTGAAAATGAAATATCATACAATTCATTTATGAGCAAAGTAAAACTGTATAATTTGTGGTATACCCAACACAGGTGTGGAAGGTCACCTGCTTGTGAGAATCACCAAAGTGAACTGCCTGGATTTCACTGGTGTATTTACACAAGTAGTTCTCTCAGGGGCGCAACTTTGGTTTTAGAAGTGTGTGTGTGTGTGTGTGTGTGTGTGTGTGTGGGTGGGGGGGGATAAACACAGTCGGATAGTCGGATAAACACTCCAAACAGCCTACCCGACCACTCAGAGGCATCTGCATTGTCCTAAAGCACACTGTTGCCTCATTTTGTATCACATTCCAATGATAAATCTTGGGGGACATTCCAATGATAAATCTGTGGGGGGGGGGGGTTGTCCCAGTGAAAGTTGCGCCCCTGAGTTCTCTTTCCGCAGATTCTCTTTTAAGTCTCTCAGTTTGGAGTATCGGTGTCGAATGTTGTACACGTGTTTCCCCAACTTCTCTTTCAATCCTTTGGAGAAGAACTCTAGTAGAATATGCAGTGTGCCACACACCTTTTCTTTAACTGTCAAATGTACAGTGAACTTATCTAGGTTTCCCGCTTTGTTTTTCATTTTCTCTCTCTTCAGCTTTGTTTTTCCTCTCAAACCACCATGTCTGTTCACCAGCATCAAAGTCAGATGTTTGAAGCTCTTTTGCCTAGAAAAGAGAGCACTTTGTGTACGTGCACTCTTTCTTCAGGTTCTCACAGCACACAGACTAATTTAGGTTCTCATTGTTGCTGCAGCTGATCACTTTGTGATGCTGTAGTTTGTCTGCTATGAACTGGAGGTTGGCGTGGGTTTTGCGGAGGCATGTGTCCCTATCTTGGACTGTTGGCTTGACAACCCAAAAAGGACATATTTTGCAGAATTCATAGTAGGACTATTAGTAGTAATATTTACCTAGATTTTTCTTCAACTTCTGGACATAACTTCCGGAACAACTGTCTGCTGCAGCCATGTGCTTCAGTGTCACAATAAGTTTCCATGGTAACTAAGTGAACATTCTCTTGACAACACTTTATTAAATGAGGAATTTGCCCTCAGTGGTGGAAATGACACCAGTACCAAAGGACAGGTATATTTTGTGTAAGTAACAATATAAAGGGCATACTCACAATACATATTGATATAGATTTGATTTAATTGACTCTTTCTCTAGAAGATGACATTGCATAATGTGTAATTATTGTTTTCTCATAGAAAAACATAGTGGAAGCTCAAAAGTCTGGGTCAGGGACAAGGGCTGAACAGTGAAACTGAGGTATAAAATGCATCTGAAAAGTAGCTCAAATACTAGATAGAGAGGTGTTAAAAAATCTGGGGTGATGGTAGTGTGAACTTAACATATAAAGAAAAAAACATATTTAAAAAAATAAAATGACAAAAATTGAACTATCCCTGAGGGCATAGAAGTTCCTGTAGTTGCAGAATCACCCAATTACTGTTGTTGTTTACGCAATCCAAAAATGGGCTACTATACATCGCTATCAGGGTCAGGTGGGTATGATCTGAAAGCTTGTTCCACTGCCAACATAACTAGCTGTTATAAAATACGATCTTACAATGTTAGGCTTTCACAAGGAAATTCAGAAAAACAGATCGGAATTTAGGTGCATTCAGGTGAATCACAATAAACAAACAGAAGACCCCAGGATATGACGACATGTCATCTTGCAACTGTACATCAAACATAGTGATCATAAACGTTGATTTGGAAATGTGAATTGCACATTTGGACTTGGCTTGCTTGTATAACATCAAAGCGGTTGTCGCGTTCTGACCTTAGTTCTGTTATTATATCTTTGTTTTAGTATGGTCAGGGCGTTGAGTTGGGTGGGTTGTCTTATGTTTGTTTTTCTATCATTTGGGATTTCTGTGTACGGCCTAGTATGGTTCTCAATCAGAGGCAGCTATCGATCGTTGTCCCTGATTGAGAATCATACTTAGGTAGCCTGGTTTCACTTTTGAGTTGTGGGTGTTTATTTTCCGTGTCAGTGTTTGTTTGTGTCGTTTATTCACGTTTATTGTTTTGTATTTCAGTGTTCATTTTGATTCAACATTATGGACACTTCCGATCCTTCTCGCTACTCCTCCTCAGAAGAGGAGGACGAGAGCCTTTACAGCAGTATTTATTATAATCCTCAACATCTCATCTTTCAAAATACATCCAGTCCTCTTTCTTTACAGCAGTTCCCCTCACCTGGACAACAAATAAAATGGCAAAAGTTGACTAATTACTGGAAGGGATGGCAGCAACTTCTTGTTGCGAGTGGTGCTCAAGTTCAGAATGGCTGTCAATAAAAACCCATACAGCGCTGTGAAGCACAGAACCAGAACCCTTACTGAAACAGCCACTACATTCCAATTTAGGCGCGTATTATTGCCCAAATCTGCCATTTTAAACTCGTATACAGCTACGAGTGTAAAGGGCTACATAATTTACAATATATTTGACAAACTTTTTAACATATTTTTCCTGACTTTCCCAACTCACTCCGCTTGTTGTATAATCTGCAGTTCTGTCCATTGTATCTTTGACTTGGTACTGTGTTGCTGTTGTTGTCATTTTTAAATGTATACATCTCCTCGCCTGGGGCGTTTTATTCTCAGCAATGACATCATATATATTGTTGGGTATGTTCACCTCCAGAGTCTTGAATGATGCATAACAAAACACATCTAGTATGATTAATGACAGTCTATAATTACACTGTACGGTTTCTTGGGAGTTCTAGAGTCGCACAACATGATAAAATCCCACACCACATACAAAATGCTAAGCTAGGGACCCTGGGACTAAACACCTCCCTCTGCGGCTGGGTCCTGGACTTCCTGACGGGAAGGTGGACTGCAGGAAGAGGAGGGCCGAGCACGCCCCCATTATCATTGACAGGGCAGTAGTATAGCAGGTCGAGAGCTTCAAGTTCCTTGGTGTCCACATCACCAAACTGTCATGGTCCAGACAGACCGGGACAGTCATGAGGGGGGCACAACAATGCCTATTCTTCCTCAGGAGACTCAGGGGATTTGGCATAGATCCTCGAGGGGTTCTACAGCTGCACCATCGAGAGCATCCTGACTGGTTGCATTGCCGCCTGGTATGGAAACTGCTCGGCATTCGAACCGCAAGAGGGTGGTGCATGTGGCCCAGTACATTACTGGGGCCAAGATTCCTGCCATCCAGGACCTCTATACCAGGCGGTGTCAGAGGAAGTCCCTAAAAATTGGCGAAAACTCCAGCCACCCTAGTCATAGACTGTTCTCTCTGCTACCGCACGGCAAGCGGTACCAGAGTGTCAAGTCTAGGTCCAAAAGGCTTCTTAACAGCTTCTACCCCCAAGCCATAAGGCTGCTGAACAGCTAATTTCAAATCTCTATCTGGACTATTTGCATTGAACCCCCCTTTTTTACGAGACTGCTACCTGCTGTTTATTATCTATGCATATCTATGCATATCTATGTACATATTACCTCAATTACCATGACTAACCTGTACCCCCGCACATGACTCAGTACCGGATCCCCCAGTATATAGCCTCGTTAGTTATTTTCTTCTATTACTTTTTTTTAAACTTTAGTTTATTTAGTTAATATTTTCTTAACTCTTAATTTTCTAAGAACTGCATTGTTGGTGAAGGGCTTGTAAGAAAGCCTTTCACGGTAAAGTCAACACCTGTTCTATTCTACCCACAAAATACCACCTAGCACTCTGGTATCCTGCAAACCACTATCCCTTCTGTATCTTACACCCCGAGTTAAAATACAGAAGTCTGGTGCACATGTTGTCAATGGTTGCCGATCATAAAAAGACTTGTACATTGCTAGACATGTCTGCCTTGTCGACCTGGTAGCTACAGAGGTAAGACAGGTGGTCTCACAGACATCACAAATACAAATGTTCTCATCAGAATAGCCTGGTTTGATATAGATGATAACGCATATTCCTGTATGCAGAATAATCCAGTTACTGCTGCTGTGGGGCGAGCCCAAAGGAAGGTACTGATTTGAGGTGGGCTGTTCATTTCGATGGATACATGGAGTCGGGCCTTTGTTGACAAGTTTCTCAAATACCAGCCCTCGTATCAGGCTTGGACAGCATTGGATAAGTGCAACTTGGTGACAGTAGTATTTGACAGAATCGGCCACGTACATACGGTGAGTGGCCTTCAGATTGCAGGCGTGCCAAAGACTAGAGCAAAGCAACTGGCCGAAGTACTGCTCTGTTTCAGCTGTTATGGGGCAGCCTAGCTTTGTGGAGAAGGTGCTTTTTGTATCCTTAAAGTGCTCTTGTATCCAAGACCTTTAAAAACGTTTTTATCCTTTGTAATGTAATGTAATTTGTGGATTCAAATAAAATGTGTATTTTCCTTCCCCCAAAAAGCTCCAAGATTATTGTCAACTGATACCCTTTGTACATTTCAGGTTAGGCTGCTCTTAACACACATCATGAAGAAGAGGGTGAACCAAAACATTGATTTACATCAAACATACCGCGATCCAACATAGGAGCTGTCAGTCAGTCAGTTCGTCAATCAGTCAGTCATTGCACAACTTGCCAGTGAGGGAAGAAGCCTGTACCGAACACTGCAGTGGGTCCACCTACATTCCAAAGTTCCTTGTCCCATTAGAGGCAGCTGCCATTTAAAGCGGGGCCTGTGAGCGCCTGCAGCTTTTGCTGCGGTCGTACATCAAGCAGCATCTTGCCAACCGTTTCTTCTCAATGGTAAAGAAAACAAACTGATGTCATGTCAGTGGTGTTTTGGCTTTGGGGCAGAGATAATGTGTGATACTGTTGTCCACTGTAGCTAGCCTATCTAACAGTTCTATCACTGTTACATAATCATGTTCAGAGTGATTAAAACAATATTTAGCATATTTATATATTTCCAGTGTTCTAGTTGTGACACTCAAGGTGGGGGTTGGTCACTAGGGGTTGCTCATGGCGTTTTGGTTCACCCTGTTCTTCATGATGTGTGGGGGTTGCTCATATCGGTTGATAGTGATTGACGCCAGACTGGAGGTACAAGGACACGCTGATTATTCACGGTTGTATTGATGTATTGATGACCTTCTGTGGACACCGATTCTGTAGCAGCTGCCTTGGTTTTGAACTGCTGTTGTCTGATTTAGAATATAAAGGGCCCGTCTCCAAGAGGCCAGTTAGAAATGATATCTGCTTCTGTGCTGTAGGTGTCTGTCTCTCTGTTGCAACTTGTAATAAACCAGCTTTTATTTTTTTAAACTAGACAAGTCAGTTAAGAACAAATTCTTATTTTCAATGATGGCCTAGGAACAGTGGGTTAACTGCCTGTTCAGGGGCAGATTTGTACCTTGTCAGCTCGGGGGTTTGAACTTGCAACCTTCCGGCTACTAGTCCAACGCTCTAACCACTAGGCTACCCTGCCGCCCTTATTTCTCAATTCTCTTTTCTTTAGTCCATCTGGAAATTCCGAAGAGGATGAGACACTAAGGTTTTCAGCCATGTTCGTTTAGCGAGAGCTTCAGAATCAGCTCTCTGGAGGTGAGTCAATTGTGTTGACCCCTCTGTGGTGGAGACTTTTCTGGCTTCTCTCACCAAGAGGTATTTCTGAAATTTGATGAATGAGCCTTGTTGTCAATTAATGATCTTGGTTTTGTTGTAAACGAGTTGGTTAAACGTCTGTGTGTGAAAGTCGCTCCTCCAGTCAGCTGTGTGGTTTGTGTGCTGCAAATCAATGAATTTGGGAAGGGTGTGCCTGGTTCGACCCGGGTGGGGTTCCGAGTACGCGAGTGCTCTGTGAATATCGATAACAACCAATTTGAAACCTCAAGTGGCATCTGCCTCGGCAGTGTCGTCCTGGTGGGAAAAGTAATCAATCGGTTTCAAATACCACACAATTGGGAGAGCCCTCTGGTACCAGGGATTAGCAACATCTGGACTCGTTTAGACACCGCTAGCAAAGGATACAGTGCTACTGTTTGCATAGTGTGTAGCAGGGTTGTTATTATGAACAAGTAGGGCATAACCTCTCGTGGGTAGAGCCTGTGTGGAGTGTTCGTTTGTTTGTTTGGTACGGTTGGTACCTCAGTTTGTGGTTGTGTCAGAGTGCGGGCCCGTAGGTGAACTATATGGTTCACTTTCATGTCTGGTCCATTACGGATCCTGTTGTCACGTTTTAGGTTGTTGGTTCACTTTTGTGACTGACTGTATTCCAACCCCCATGTCTAGACTGGAGTTGCTTACCAAGATGACACTGAATGTTCCTGAGTGGCCTAGTTTCAATTTTAATTTAAATCTGCTTGATTTATGGCAAGACTTGAAATGGCTGTCTAGCAAAGATCAACAACCAACTTGAGAGAGCTTGAAGAATGTTAAAAATAATAATGGGCAAATGTTGCACAATTCAGGTGTGCAAAGCTCTTGGAAATTTACCCAGAAAGACTCATAGCTGTAATCGCTGCCAAAGGTGATTCTAACATGTATTGTCAGAATCACCACATTGACATTAGGGTATTTACCACTTTGACATGAAAGTATTTTGTGTAGATCGTTGACCAAAAATGATAATTAAATCCATTTTAATCCCACTTTGTAACAACAAAATGTGGAAAAAGTCAAGAGGTGTGAAAACTTTCTGAAGGCCCTGTATCGGAATCACCCACAGGCATGGTTGGGGAATGTCTTGTTTTGGTTAGTAGCATGACTTTAACTTATTTGCTAGCGACAGCACTGAGGAATAGCATCTACAAGTAGCGTAATGATAGAATATGATGTTACCAGGTGCGCAGGGATGTGTTTACGCATCTATAAAATATTTGGATGATCTTGGACTCAGTACAACCATGTGGTTGTAAACTGGTTGAAATGATGTCATTTCAACCAGCTTTGCCTGTTGTGCTGGGACAACTTGAATCGGAAGCTTCTCTCTCTCCCTCTTCAAACTATTATTCAATGAGTAATGAGCGAGGAACGAGAGAGAAAGAAATGAAAAAGAGAAAGAAGTTGCTGAGACAGGGAAAAAAAAAAACTCAAAAACAATCACAGAAAGAAATGGGGCGGCAGGTAGCCTAGCGGTTAGAGAGTTGGACTACTAACCGAAAGGTTGCGAGATTGAATCCCAGAGCTGACAAAGGTAAAAATCTGTCGTTCTGCCCATGAACAAGGCAGTTAACCCACTGTTCCTAGGCCATCATTGAAAATAAGAATTTGCTCTTAACTGACTTGCCTAGTTAAATAAAAAATAAAAAAATCTACCTCAGCAGGAGAATGATTAACCTCCAGTCTCCAGTTAGGACAGTCAACTCAGTCGTCAGTCCAAAGTTCAGTTGGAGTTTGAATTCCAGCCCAGGATCTAAACAACCTACAATGGAACTATTTCACAACTCTCTCTTTAGTTGCTCAGTGTATGAGTTTGGGGATTAGGTCCAAACAACCACAAAATCCTGTCATCCAACATCATCTATCATCCAACACAGCCACAGAACTATATTTCACCAGAACCCCATGATGGATGTCAACACACAGACAATGCATTTGAATGAGCCCAATGGCGTCATATGTCAGAGTCATGCGTCTCGCTTGTGATAAACATGTAGTCTTCATTACATTTAGATTTATGACATCTGGGAGATTCTTGGCCCACGGTTGTGAACTGAGCCAGGTGATATTTCCTCCTTCTCTCTGCAGGCAAACCTTAGGGAAACTAACTTGGAGTTGACTGTGCTATTGTTTACCATGCAGGGTCTCAAAAGTAGAGATGAGGGGATAGATATACACTGTCAATGTAAAGCGTGTGACTGAATAGAGTCGCATGGAATATTTAGCAGAGAATCCATCTTGATACTAAACGGTTTGTGAATTGGCTGAGGGAGAATGGAGTTCAGGCATATCTGTGTCAAAGTGCAGACAGAGAGACAGACAGAGACAGAGAGAGACAGTTAGTGATAAAGGGAGGGAGAGAGAAAGAGAGAGAAGAGAAAGAGAAAAGAGAGAGAGAGACAACATAAATCACCAAATAAAAAAGGAGCGATTCCCAAACCTTCCATAACAAAGCCATCACCTACAGAGAGATGAACCTGGAGAAGAGTCCTCTAAGCAAGCTGGTCCTGGGGCTCTGTTCACAAGCTGACCTCAGAAAGCCCCAGGACAGCAACACAATTAGACCCAACCAAATCATGAGGAAATAAAAAGATAATTACTTGACACATTGGAAAGAATTTACAAGCATTACGCTACACTAACATCTGCTAACCATGTGTATGTGACCAATAAAATGTGATTTGATTTGAATTAACAAAAAAACAGAGCAAACTAGAATGCTATTTGGCCCTAAACGAGAGTACACTTGGGCAGAATACATGACCACTGTAACTGACACAAAATTAAGAAAAGCTTTGACTATGTACAGATTCAGTGAGCATATCCTTGCTATTGAGAAAGTCCGCCGTAGGCAGACATGGCTCTCAAGAGAAGACAGGCTATGTGTACAAAATGAGGTGGAAACTGAGCTGCACTTCCTAACCTCCTGCCAAATGTATGACCCCCTTAGAGATACATATTTCCCTCAGAGTACGCAGACCCACAAATTCCAAAACAAATCCAATTTTGATAAACTCCCATATCTATTGGGTGAAATACCAGTGTGCCATCACAGCAGCAAGATTTGTGACCTGATGCCACAAGAAAAGGGCAACCAGTGAAGAACAAACACCATTGTAAATACAACCCATATTGACTTTCCCTTTTGTACTTTAACTATTTGCACATTGTTACAACACTGTATATAATATGACATTTAGAATGTCTCTGTTCCTTTGGAACTTTTGTGAGTGTAATGTTTTCATTTTATATTTTCCATTTCACTTGATTTGGAAATGTTTCCCATACCAATAAACCTCTTTGAATTTAGAGAGCGAGAGAAAGAAAGAGAGAGAAAGAGAAAAGTCACCATCCTCCAGTTTATATACTGTTCTACTTTAATCAAACACAAGCAACTATGTTTTCAGCACTGATGTTTACATTCCAAAGGCCTGAGAACAGCCTCCCAACGATACAGTCTGTTTTCGGATCAAATGATTATAATTTCTTAGAGTTCGCACTGGAGATTTCAAGCACAACATTCTCCAGTTGTATTTACAACTGTTTTATTACTGAAACTTAATGTATTACCTATGTTATTGTCAAGTAGTATTTCAACAAGCAGACCCAAGTGAGATTTAGTTAATTAATTATTTTATTTAACCTTTATTTAACTAGGCAAGTCAGTTGAGAACAAATTCTTATTTACAATAACGGCCTACCGGGGTTAACTGCCTTGTTCAGGGGCAGAACGACAGATTTTTACCTTGTCAGCTTGGGGATTCGATCCAGCAACCTTTTGGTTACTGGCCCAATGTTCTAGGCTACCTGCCGCCCCAAGTTGGGCCCCCCGGGAAAATCATTTTAGTGGCCCCTGTGATATAAACATTACGTATTTACCTGATTTATTTTATATTAATGGTTAACAATTAATATTTAACTAATAGTAAGATATTTCTGTCCTACTAATGCTGTGTTTTTATGGTCTCCACTCTAGTTCTCTGCAGCTAATCTGGGCATATGGTCACTAGAGATGGCTTGAGCTGACAAATGAGTTAAACACTGTATTACATAGACAGGAATGCGTTTTACTAGAGATAGCTTAAGAGTATATCAATCTCTCATTGTCCCAAAATCCTTCTTGCATCTGGGAAACTAAGCCAGGGTGGGGTTAAGACAACAACCCCGTGCAGATAACGACCGGATGAACCCTTATGACGCCCCTTGGTTTGCATGGGCCATGACTAAGCATTCTGAACCAGCCATGACTAAGCATTCTTAGTGTCAGCTATATAAAGAACTCTGCATTTCTGTAAAGGTTTGGCTCTCAGGTTGACCAGTCTCATTATTGTAATAATTCAATCGATATTGAATAAAGATGATAGTTTGAAGAAATGACAAAGTTTCTCTCACTTGATTAGAATATTCCACGACCCCCCCACTCGACAGCATAGATAACAACGTACGTTTGAAAGTACATTTCCTCCTATTCTACCATTTTTTCATGACTTATGCCATGTAAATAATATATGAGTGAGAGTGGCCAACAAAATCAATGGGGGCCACCTGGAGGTCAGGGGCCCTGGGCACGGCCCCAGGATTCCCGGTTGGTATTCGGCCATGATTACTACAAGTTTAGATAGCTGGCTAGACTAACTTACCAATCCATTTTTATTTTGCTGACATGGCTAATTGAGTGACTGTCAGAGACGGACAAAACAAGAGACAAATTGACAAATTGATGCATAGCCAAATTTCGAACTTGCACCTTATATATTCTACTACTCTAACCTTTAACACTAAGATGAGACCACGACTGAGTAAAAAAAAAAAAAAAAAAAACACAGACAGATCATTCTTTATGGGGGGAGCATAAGCTTATGTCACTTATGCCTGGAACTGGCCCTCCGCAGACCAATAGATACATAGATACAATTATGTTGAAATTAGACAAGAGCACTTGACTCAAGTCCACGAGTACTATTGAATAAACTGTGGATCTTGGCACAGAAGTCACAACACCCCATGACCACCACAGCCCAGTGTGAGGCTTTGTCCACCTGTCTGGACTCCGCCCTCTGTCGGCATACATGTTAGTTCCCTGTGACCGCGTGTTCAAGAACCCAAAGGGGTCACGGGAAGGGAAATCTATGCTGCTTACCAGACCAGAGGTCTCATTTATCAACCATGCATAGGCACAAATCTGTGTGTAAACCATGCATTGAAAAACGTCCACGCAGTGTGAAATTGATCAATATGAACGTTTGCTTGAGAGTGTGTGTAAATGTACACACAGCCAGGACCAAGCGTACGCACAGGACCAAGTGGTGGATTAAGGAAACTGCTTGTCAAGCGTAGAATGGGGAAAATGTGTTGAAATTGTGAGAGTAATAATTAAATAATTTTTCAATTTTGATTGCATTTCCATTGGGAATTCATGAAACATCGCTTGGCACGCTATATAATTTGACCACATCAATGCATTGGTTACAATAATAATCAATATAAAGTACAGTAATTTGTTAAAATGAGAGGTACGTGTCAAAGTGAAACCATTGTTGACATTCTATAAGACTGAGATAATGGGAAATTGCATGAGAGACGGCTAACCTTGCTCTGTTGAAAGATTTGGCACACGCTGCATTTTGCAGAGAGCGAGTTTTTAGAGACAGGTGGCACATTTTCTGCATTAAGTACAGATTGGCTCATCAGATATTGTTACCAAAAAACAATCGTATAGGATTTTTGAGAAGATTTAAGACGTACTTTAAAAAGGCAAATGCATACCATTCCGGTACACATCCAAGTGCTATCCACCCTTTGGTTTTTGGCAACAGACACTTTTCAGGGGGGGCTTGCCGATCACAGTCCTCCATGAGCCAATATTTTCGATGCAATCATCAGCAAAACAAACGTTAACACATACAATTTCCATGCACCATCTCACAACAGGTGGGTTCCCAAACATGAAGGGAGCAATAGACGGCACCCACATCAGTATAACATCATCATCCTAAACCATTTCAACTATGTGAACAGAAATGGATGGATGGATGGCTTATTGGCAAGTGTTGCCTGCTCATTTGAAGTATATTTACCATTGCTAAGGCAACTTGAATTGTCCCAATGGTCCTTTTTTGTAGTTTTTTTCCCCTTTGTTTTTTTTGTGGTTGCGCCGTTGTATTTCATGGTACGGATTTCCCCCTCGGGCTTTAAAGGGAGGATTTTGACCATATATGGTTAATTAGGGTGTTTCAAAATGCAAACAGCCAAGGTTGTGCTACAGTACTGAGGCTGACAACAATTGATTATTACCAATGGTTATCTCCTACCAGTGTGGGTATGACGCTTGTAGAATTGTTTGATAAATCACTATTTTCCTATGAGTGCCACCATTCTAAATTCCATTTGTTAGTCCAAACCCCACCCAGCTGGTATTCAAGGCAGACTTGAGAAAACGCAGAAAGCATTTGAAAGATTTTGAATAGTATGTGAACCCAGGTGTGCTGCTTATATGAAAACAGATTTAGTGACACTTGACTGAGTCTCACAGTCAGTGGGCTGTCTGTCATGGCATTACTGTCTCCACTCCAACAAATCTCTCCCAATCCAACACAGCCCACCACACACCAAATTGAACCCCCCCGGATCAAGATGTAAGCCACTGAACCACAGACAGACATTCAGACAATTCTTGCACAAAGTGGTTGCGCTAGCTGACTCGGATTGCACTAATAACATGCTTTCTCAATCTTCACATGCTGCTGTGGAGAAAGATTGAAAAATGAGAAGTACTGTACTTGTTAGTTTGCTGACTGAGGCGATGGAACAGCCTTAACCTACCCCACTAAGCAAATAGTAGAGGCACACAGCAATGCTTATTGTCCACTGTGAAAACAGCATCAAACTCTAATCTATCAAGCGGTAATGTTGTAATGTTTGCTTTACACCTGTGTTATGTTGTGTTATGGTACACTGTGTAACCATATTGTACCAAAACAAAGGCTTGGGAATTTCAACAATAACAGTGAATCAGTCAATGTGGTTCTTTATAGCTGATGACCTGTGACATATTCCATTAGCTAGGGGTTGCTCACATCAGCTGAAAGCAACCGCATTGCCAAAGACATAGCTAGTCATTCCCACATCCACATACACCACTGTTTCCCTTTTTCTTATGTCTGTGAAGGCTTCAATGTACACTGCTCAAAAAAATAAAGGGAACACTAAAATAACACATCCTAGATCTGAATGAATGAAATATTCTTATTAAATACTTTTTTCTTTACATAGTTGAATGTGCTGACAACAAAATCACACAAAAATTATCAATGGAAATCAAATTTATCAACCCATGGAGGTCTGGATTTGGAGTCACACTCAAAATTAAAGTGGAAAACCACACTACAGGCTGATCCAACTTTGATGTAATGTCCTTAAATCAAGTCAAAATGAGGCTCAGTAGTGTGTGTGGCCTCCACGTGCCTGTATGACCTCCCTACAACGCCTGGGCATGCTCCTGATGAGGTGGCGGATGGTCTCCTGAGGGATCTCCTCCCAGACCTGGACTAAAGCATCCTCCAACTCCTGGACAGTCTGTGGTGAAACGTGGCGTTGGTGGATGGAGCGAGACATGATGTCCCAGATGTGCTCAATTGGATTCAGGTCTGGGGAACGGGTGGGCCAGTCCATAGCATCAATGCCTTCCTCTTGCAGGAACTGCTGACACACTCCAGCCACATGACGTCTAGCATTGTCTTACATTAGGAGGAACCCAGGGCCAACAGCACCAGCATATGGTCTCACAAGGGGGCTGAGGATCTCATCTCGGTACCTAATGGCAGTCAGGCTACCTCTGGCGAGCACATGGAGGGCTGTGCGGCCCCGCAAAGAAATGCCACCCCACACCATAACTGACCCACCGCCAAACCGGTCATGCTGGAGGATGTTGCAGGCAGCAGAACGTTCTCCACGGCATCCCCTGACTCTGTCACGTCAGTCACATGTGCTCAGTGTGAACCTGCTTTCATCTGTGAAGAGCACAGGGCGCCAGTGGCGAATTTGCCAATCTTGGTGTTCTCTGGCAAATGCCAAACGTCCTGCACGGTGTTGGGCTGTAAGCACAACCCCCACCTGTGGACGTCGGGCCCTCATACCACCCTCATGGAGTCTGTTTCTGACCGGTTGAGCAGACACATGCACATTTGTGGCCAGCTGGAGGTCATTTTGCAGGGCTCTGGCAGTGCTCCTCCTGCTCCTTCTTGCACAAAGGTGGAGGTAGCGGTCCTGCTGCTGGGTTGTTGCCCTCCTACGGCCTCCTGATGTACTGGCCTGTCTCCTGGTAGCGCCTCCATGCTCTGGACACTACGCTGACAGACACAGCAAACCTTCTTGCCACAGCTCGCATTGATGTGCCATCCTGGATGAGCTGCACTACCTGAGCCACTTGTGTGGGTTGTAGACTCCGTCTCATGCTACCGCTAGAGTGAAAGCACCGCCAGCATTCAAAAGTGACCAAAACATCTGCCAGGAAGCATAGGAACTGAGAAGTGGTCTGTGGTCACCACCTGCAGAACCACTCCTTTATTGGGGGTGTCTTGCTAATTGCCTATAATTTCCACCTGTTGTCTATTCCATTTGCACAACATGTGAAATTTATTGTCAATCAGTGTTGCTTCCTAAGTGGACAGTTTGATTTCACAGAAGTGTGATTGACTTGGAGTTACATTGTGTTGTTTAAGTGTTCCCTTTATTTTTTTGAGCAGTGTATATACGTGCAGCATACAATACAGTACATACAATACAGTATTGACGTGCAGCGTGCGGTACATAAAGTATTGATGCATGTAGGTAGCAGCATTACCTGCCATGGATGAGACATTGATGATGACTCCTCCTTCTTTTCCATACTCTTTGCTCATATGATCCAGAGCCAGGTAAGTTCCCTTGATGACTGATGTCTATGGAGAGAAACAAGAGGGCTTGCGTTTCAATATCCAACACATACAACAGTCACACTCTTTTGCTCTTAATCAGCCTGTGGTAGAACTCTTCACTGATGTCATGTAATGTGAACTAGGTTCAACTACAGCATCATGTAATATAATGTAAACTAGTCTAAACTACAGCATTGTGTAATATAATGTGAACTAGGTTCAATTACAGCATCATGTAATATAATGTATACTAGGCTAAACTACAGCATTGTGTAATATAATGTAAACTAGTCTAAACTACAGCATTGTGTAATATAATGTAAACTAGTCTAAACTACAGCATCATGTAATATAATGTAAACTAGTCTAAACTACAGCATCGTGTAATATAATGTGAACTAGGCTAAACTACAGAATCGTGTAATATAATGTGAACTAGGCTAAACTACAGCATTGTGTAATATAATGTAAACTAGTCTAAACTACAGCATCGTGTAATATAATGTGAACTAGGCTAAACTACAGAATCGTGTAATATAATGTAAACTAGTCTAAACTACAGCATAATGTAATATAATGTGAACTAGGCTAAACTACAGCATCATGTAATATAATGTGAACTAGTCTAAACTACAGCATCGTGTAATATAATGTGAACTAGGCTAAACTACAGCATCATGTAATATAATGTGAACTAGTCTAAACTACTGCATTGTCTAATATAATGTAAACTAGTCTAAACTACAGCATCATGTAATATAATGTAAACTAGGCTAAACTACAGCATCGTGTAATATAATGTAAACTAGTCTAAACTACAGCATCGTGTAATATAATGTAAACTAGTCTAAACTACAGCATTGTCTAATATAATGTAAACTAGGCTAAACTACAGCATCATGTAATATAATCTAGGCTAAACTACAGCATCATGTAATATAATGTAAACTAGGCTAAACTACAGCATCATGTAATATAATGTGAACTAGGCTAAACTACAGCATCATGTAATATAATGTGAACTAGGCTAAACTACAGCATCATGTAATATAATGTGAACTAGTCTAAACTACTGCATTGTCTAATATAATGTAAACTAGTCTAAACTACAGCATCATGTAATATAATGTAAACTAGGCTAAACTACAGCATCGTGTAATATAATGTAAACTAGTCTAAACTACAGCATCGTGTAATATAATGTAAACTAGTCTAAACTACAGCATTGTCTAATATAATGTAAACTAGGCTAAACTACAGCATCATGTAATATAATCTAGGCTAAACTACAGCATCATGTAATATAATGTAAACTAGTCTAAACTACAGCATCATGTAATATAATGTGAACTAGGCTAAACTACAGCATTGTGTAATATAATGTAAACTAGTCTAAACTACAGCATCATGTAATATAATGTAAACTAGTCT
This sequence comes from Oncorhynchus clarkii lewisi, assembly GCF_045791955.1. NCBI lineage: Eukaryota > Metazoa > Chordata > Actinopteri > Salmoniformes > Salmonidae > Oncorhynchus > Oncorhynchus clarkii. Next base: position 12,644,571 of record NC_092165.1, read on the forward strand.
AAACTACAGCATCGTGTAATATAATGTGAACTAGGCTAAACTACAGAATCGTGTAATATAATGTGAACTAGGCTAAACTACAGCATTGTGTAATATAATGTAAACTAGTCTAAACTACAGCATCGTGTAATATAATGTGAACTAGGCTAAACTACAGCATCGTGTAATATAATGTGAACTAGGCTAAACTACAGCATCATGTAATATAATGTGAACTAGTCTAAACTACAGCATTGTGTAATATAATGTAAACTAGTCTAAACTACAGCATTGTGTAATATAATGTGAACTAGGTTCAATTACAGCATCATGTAATATAATGTATACTAGGCCAAACTACAGCATTGTGTAATATAATGTAAACTAGGCTAAACTACAGCATCATGTAATATAATCTAGGCTAAACTACAGCATAATGTAATATAATGTAAACTAGGCTAAACTACAGCATCATGTAATAGAATGTGAACTAGGCTAAACTACAGGATCATGTAATATAATGTGAACTAGTCTAAACTACAGCATCATGTAATATAATGTAAACTAGGCTAAACTACAGCATTGTGTAGTATAATGTGAACTAGGCTAAACTACAGAATCGTGTAATATAATGTGAACTAGGCTAAACTACAGAATCGTGTAATATAATGTGAACTAGTCTAAACTACAGAATCGTGTAATATAATGTGAACTAGGCTAAACTACAGAATCGTGTAATATAATGTGAACTAGGCTAAACTACAGGATCATGTAATATAATGTGAACTAGTCTAAACTACAGCATCATGTAATATAATGTAAACTAGGCTAAACTACAGCATTGTGTAGTATAATGTGAACTAGGCTAAACTACAGAATCGTGTAATATAATGTGAACTAGGCTAAACTACAGAATCGTGTAATATAATGTGAACTAGTCTAAACTACAGCATCGTGTAATATAATGTAAACTAGTCTAAACTACAGCATTGTGTAATATAATGTAAACTAGGGTAAACTACAGCATTGTGTAAAATAATGTAAACTAGTCTAAACTACAGCATTGTGTAATATAATGTAAACTAGGCTAAACTACAGCATCATGTAATATAATGTAAACTAGGCTAAACTACAGCATCATGTAATATAATCTAGGCTAAACTACAGCATCATGTAATATAATGTAAACTAGGCTAAACTACAGCATCATGTAATATAATCTAGGCTAAACTACAGCATCATGTAATATAATGTAAAATAGGCTAAACAACAGCATCATGTAATATAATCTAGGCTAAACTACAGCATCATGTAATTTAATGTAAACTAGGCTAAACTCCAGCATCATGTAATATAATCTAGGCTAATCTACAGCATAATGTAATATAATCTAGGCTAACCTACAGCATCATGTAATATAATCTAGGCTAACCTACAGCATAATGTAATATAATCTAGGCTAACCTACAGCATCATGTAATATAATCTAGGCTAACCTACAGCATCATGTAATATAATCTAGGCTAACCTACAGCATCATGTAATATAATCTAGGCTAACCTACAGCATCATGTAATATAATCTAGGCTAACCTACAGCATAATGTAATATAATCTAGGCTAACCTACAGCATCATGTAATATAATCTAGGCTAACCTACAGCATAATGTAAGATTGATTTTGCAGTTAGTCAAGTAACAGATTGTTTTGGAAAAATAGATTTTCACAAACTATCTCAATGACAAGACATTCAATGACAAAAAATACATTCAATCTAACATTTACTGGTGTTAGTCACACACACACAGTGACACCCACACCCACCCCTCTTACCAGATTTACTTCAATGGTCTTCTCCCAGTCCTTCTCATTGTTGATGCCAGCATTGTTGACAACAATGTCCAATCTTCCAAACCGGTCGACTGTACTTTGAAAAGCGTCTGCAATATGAAAGAAGAGTCCAACACTTAGGTTGATTAACTATAGATGAACCCCTACAAGAAGAACACTACCAGTCCTTACGAGATGGACATTTTGTCAAGAACATTGCATCTTTATTTACATCCAAACTATCATTTCGATCCTATATCAAAGAAGAACATCTAGCTCTTAGATTGATTATACAGGCTATATTCACTACAAGAACACTGCATCTTTGTCTATCTAAGTAATAAACAAGTACATCTAAACAATTATCTAAGCCACAAAAAACTGCAGTATAACAGGTATTCACCAGCACCTGCCTTTCAGCTGAAAACATTCCACAAGAAAACATTCAATTAAAAAAAATGATTTAATAATAATCACCTTAACCAAGGTAGGAGCAACAAGTCAAGTACGGTGCTTTTAAAAAATATATATTTTATTTAACCTTTATTTATACAGGTTTTTTCTCATTGAGATAATATCTCTTTTCCAAGAGAGACCTGGCCTTACTTTAACAACAAATGTCTAACAAATATCCAGTCTTACAAGACTAAATAGACTGTGTCGACGTTTAAGATTCAGTCGTGCACTGACAGTGTTCAGTGTTGGTTGAATGGACTCTTATAAGCACAGATATGTAGGTAAGAACATTCCAATGTCTTTTGCCTGGGGCGTTTTGGAAATCATGTCAAAAGTAACTAATTCATTTTCACACAATGAAAGTCTGTTTCAGGGGTGAATGATGTCTTAAAATAGGTAGGCCTAAGGCCTAAAGGTGATCGAACATGAGAATATTCAGAATTATAAACCACTGCGCAGCATGAAATAAAATGGACTATTATGCATTTAGGCAAAATGCTAAAGTTAGACTAGGCATATAGCTATACTTAATTTTTTTTTTAGGTTAGGCTAATAACTATAATAACCTCTAAAGAAAAAATAGCAGTACCATAGTAAAGTTGCAATTACCTTTGCCTAGTCAGATTGTTACCATGGTTACCCCATGGACACAACAGTATCTTCTTTACATGCTAGAATGTTGAATAACATTACATGTACTTTTACTTTAACACTAGCCATCAGACTGGTCCTTTTTACCGTAAGGAAGCGGCGATAAAATGTCCATAGGAATATATAATCAAACCAACTTTTCAAACCGCTGGTAGTGTGTTCAGATGTTTATCACCTGAAACATGCTCACACGATGTAAATACATGCAAGCGATGTATGCATACTTTCCGAGCTCGTACACGTGTTTATATTGTTTTGTGCATGCGCCAGGTGATAGAAAGCAGTACCAGCGCTTGAAACTGTATGTGTAATAATACTTTCCTGTGGATATTTTTTGTCAAATTCCTAACGACAAACCGCACAAACAACTGGCAGAGTAGCCTAAACTGAAATACAATTGCATTAAACATTCTGGATTGTAGAGCTTGTGAGAGGAAATGTTCAAAATAAATTAACTGCATTCATCTCAGACTTTGAACCAGAAGTATCACCGTTTTATGGTCAAGCAACCATTACCTTTAAGTTTCAATCTGTCCGTCACGTCACACTGAATGAAAATGCAGTTCCCATCTCCAAACTCTCCATCTAAAATCTTCTTGCATTCCTCTCCGACACTTTGATTCAAGTCAACAAGTGCAACCTGCGGGTATAAAATCAGAACATATACAAAACTATGTACAAATATTTAAAGAGGTTCTTGTGCAACACAGTTGGTTTTGGCTCCATTACAACCACGATAGGTTGGTACAAGCGCCGCGCGTAAAATGCGTAAAGTAACCAAAACCACCGTCCATTTACGGGCGACAACAGGCTAATAACTTTATATATAAACACCAACCTTTGCTTCATTCTTCAGAAGGCTTTCTGCGACGGCTCTACCGATACCTTGGGCTCCGCCCGTAACTAGAGCCACTTTACCTCGCAGAGTCATCTTTTACGCTTCATCTGGCTGCGACACGCCGCGCTGCTTTATGTAGGCTCCTATATCATCTGGTACATTAGTTGTCAGAAAAGGGGCGTGTGGTGTATGTAGCGCTAAATAAACACACGGCGGATAATTACGCCGTCTCGTCTTTCACCTTTTTAATATTCCAAACCGACCTCCTAATGAGATAGTCCTGCAGTAGAAGCTCACTACTGGCATTATATAATTACATATTGCTCAATTTAATATGTTCTCTGTGACTGGCAACAAACAGCATGAGGGAATATCTACTGCTATGCTCTTCATATTGGGCAACCATGCAGTGACGTCATAAAGCTCGCTATTGGCAGGCCTACAGTCTGTTTTGAAAGGCAATAGTTTAACGTTAGATTGGGAATGCATTTTTATAACGTTGAGATATAGACCTACAGTATATGGTATCCCTTTATTTGACCATTTGCCTCCGTCAAGAGGCCTGAAACAACCACCGGAGCAGCCACTGCCTCTGTTCACCCCGCTAACATCCAGAAGGCGATGTCAGTACAGGTGCATCAAAGCCATCAGACTGTTAACTAGCCATCACTAGCTGGCTACAGTACCACCCAGGTTACTCAACCCTGCACCTTCGAGCTGCTGCCCTGTGTACATAGTCATGGAATCACTTGTCACTTTAATAATGGAACACTAGTCACTTTAATAATGTTAACCTACTCTTTTACTCATTTTATGTGTATACATTATACTTTATTTTGGTCAATGCCCCCCCCCCTCCAAAATTGCTTGTCCTAAGATGTATATATTTATTCATTTAATTATTTTACTTTTTAGATTTGTGTGTACTGTTGTGAATTGTTAGACACTACTGCACTGTTGGAGCTAGGAACCAACTCTGTGTGATCCTCTGAACTGATACCGTAACAAAGACACAAAATGACAAAATCTTCATTTAGAAA